>NW_006206544.1:2442294-2477000 GCF_000334495.1 Tupaia belangeri chinensis
ATATATATATATAGTATACACATATATAATATATGCATACACACATATCCATACAGAAAAACTTATATGCAAGAAAAATAATTAGTAAGGTAGTGATAATGTTTATTGTTAAATCCTATTTGATGAACAAAATTACTCAGAGACAGTATTTTATTCCAGTTCATGTAGAAGTACCAGTTAAAGAAACAGCAGTGTAGTTTAACCATTACGCTTAGTAAGGTATGCAAGATTGACAAAACTGAAACAATAAACAACTAAAGCAGTACCTAGATAGCAGTAGTAACAGTACTCAGATCAGATGGTCACGAGTCCCAGTGCCACTGGATATGAACTGAGGAGTAAACTTAAAGATGTATGTTATGCTAATACATCTAGAAAGGATATGCCTGAAAAATACCTCTTTAAACATTTTGGAATCACTCTTCAGCCCTCAGTCTCTTGATAGCAAGTTTAGATTGCTATTCATTTCCTTCCCCCTTAAAAGTCTCTGAGTCAAAAGTAAAGAAAGTGTATTAAAGCGATTTAAACCTTTTAACTCAATATTTAGCATTGTTTTATTTCTTAAAGACTGTTTTCCAAGTTTACAGGTTAGACTTTAATATTTAATTCAGTACAATGTTTGGGTTTATGATACCCTATGCACACTATTACACACACCAGAAAAAAAGCCAACAAAAATAAACTGTGCAACTCAATATCACCATCTAGTGACAAAATTCTTAACACGTGATAAAGACAACTGAAAAGGAAGAACATATTTCAGAGACATGAGGTTATATCCTGGCAGTTTATCTCAATAATCGAAATATAATTGCTCTTACTAAACAGAGTTGACACTGAAATGCAATACTAACCTCTAATTGGTGAGCTTTGTATTCCAAATACGCAATTTGTATTCTTATCATAGAGGTATACTCATGGATCTAACCAATCTACACTTTCGTGCCACCGTCAGAGTTTCCTGTAGCATGTCTACTTATTTTTTTCCTTAATGAACTTCATTCTCTACCTACATTTTTTTATCATAATGTAATATCTCCTTTTCTCAAGTTATTTAATAGCAATGTCTTTCAATTCCTCATGTTCCCGTGGCCCACCACTGCCTCTGGAACTGAAAGGAACAAAGAAATAAAGTGTTTAGATGACCCTCACTATTATTCTTTGTGTTTAAAATTTAATTTTTGATTTCTACCACTCATCTTATTATTCATTTCATATTTTGGTCTTACAATTTTTTTCAATTTTTCTTTCATTATTTTTGTAATTACTTATATAACCACTACAGAAAATCTAGAAGGAAAAAAGATAAGCCAGGAGAAATTCTATGTAAGTCCATCATCCAGATGTCATAGCTATATCTTAGTTCTGTATTTTTTCTTCAGCATCCTTCCTATTCAGTTAAGACTATTCAACTTGTAATTTTGTTTGTTGGCATTTTTACTGAATATTTTAACACTAGGATTCTTATGTCACTAAAGACACTGTGCTAAAGATCATTTTAATTTTTAGACAGAAGTATGTTACAATTTATTGTTTTGTAATCCTGTGTGTTTGTGTGTGTGTGTGTACATCTATATGTGTATATGATATATACACAGGAGACATAGGGTTTTTTTTAAAGCTCATGGAAAATGTGTATTATGGGAATACTGTGCATAGATTTGAAAAAATAATTTTTGGGAACCAGCAGTTAGTGTAATGGCTATGTCACTGAACTCCCATCAGACCACGGTTCGCGTCCCAGGGGGGATGGCCATGCCACAATCCCTTCTCTTCCATTCTCTTCTTGGGATCTTGGGCATGCACACACATGTGCCCGGCGTGAGTTTAAGCCGCCAGGTCTGGGACACGAACCGCAGTTGACTGCATGGGAGTCCAGTGACATAGTCATTACACCAACTGCTGGCCCCCCCAAGAAATTTTTAACCAAAGTGAAGTAGTACTTTAATTCCATTTTTCTACTTTTTTGAAGCTACCTTGTGTTTGTGTGTGTGTGTGTGTGTGCATGTGTGTGCATTTGTTTGCAATTCTGTATTTGTTTTCTTAATAATAGACAGGTTCTATTCAATTTGTTTATGACTATAGCCCATATTTTGAGAATGAGATTCAGCTTGTCCATAATTTCTATGGCTTATGCATAATTTATTTCTGAAAGGTAAATTAATATGAAAGGGTTATGATTATTTTAAAGCTTTTAATATTTATTAACATACTCCCTTTCTTGAATGCAGCAGTAATTTTTAATCCTCATAAGCTCTAAGAATGTAAGAACAGCTGTTTTGGGACCAGCAGGTGGTGTGGTGGTTAAGGTGCTAGACATTCCCACATGGCGGACCATGGTTTGAGTCCTGGACTTGGTGGCTTGCTTTCTCTCTTTGCCTCTCTCTCTCTCATCAAATTAAAATATATGAATGAGTAAATTAAATTAAATTTAAAAATAAATAAAGTTAAAAAAATGGCTGTCTTTATCATCCATCCTCAAGTCCTCAAAAATCTCCTCCCCACCAAACTGCATTAATGGCAATAAGACATTGGTATATTTTTCATAAAATTTATGTATTTTTGTCTATCATTACAGTTGAATATTTTATGGTTTTCTTAATTGTATTTTGCCATGTACCTATTTATCTCTTAATCTGTAAAAAAAAAGTCATACTCATGGCAATACAGTACACTGATGTCTTTTAATTTTGTGATTTGCCCGATTAAAGAAGCACTTTAATTTTAATTTATCTCTTTCATCATTTAAAGCTCAAAGGAAAAGTCAGTCCCACAATCCATTAGCTGGAATTTGGCTGTTTCACTTAGCTTTTTAGTATACTTGAAATTTCCTTTGGCCCATGTGAGGTGAGAATATAAAGTGATTTTTTTTTTTCCAACAGCAAAACAAACCTTTTTATTGTTTGTTTGTTTTTGCCATAGGGCATGTGTGCTCTCCAAAAACAGACTGAGAGAGGGAAAGTGAGAAATCACCTCCCAAGGGAAGTTGCAATCTCTTCTCCATTTTTCTCTTCCAGATATTGGGCATGCACAAACATGTGCCCGGCATGATTTTCAAACATAATTTTCAAGCCGCTTGATCCAGGACTTGAACTGTGGTTGACCGTGTGGAAGTCCAGCACCTTAACCACCACACCACCTGCTGGCCCACAAACAACTCTTTTATACCATTTATTGAGTGTCTTGAATGATTTGGGATACTTTATATTTGACAATTTTATTGGATCTTTATAGGATTTATTATTAATCATTGTCACTAACTGGTTGCAGAAAATAATAGAAAAGCTTATGAATTTTCAACTTTCTTTTGACTACAACCATATTAATAAAATCTCATGAATTCTTAGGGTGTTTTCATTAATTCTCTTGGTAATTCAAGACATAAACCATGCATTTAGAGAATGATCACTTTTTCTCCTCTATATCAAATCACACTTGTTAATTTTTGTTTTACATCTATTTCTGTCACTGACCTTTTACTTTCAGTTTTCTAAGAGAGTATGTATTTGTATGATATGTGTGCACATGGTTTAGTCATATTTGTCTTCTCTGTTGATGAAAATTCCATTATTAAGAGGCAGTCCAAGTGTCATTTAAACAAAAACATCTTTCTAGGACAGTGCTGTTCAAAGCATAACCACTTACCACGTATAAGTATTTGCATTTAAATAAATAAAATCAGGTCTGAGCTGGGGCCTAAGGGAGCCAAAGCCCACGTGGCAGACTACAATTTGAATCCTGGCAAGTTGAAAAACAAGCCACCAGGTGTGTGTATGTGGATACCCACAATCCGGACAGGTAGAAGAAATGGAAGAGAAGAAATTGGTCATGACCACATCTAATTAGGGAGTGCTTTTCTTCATCCTCTTCACCCTATCTCTCCATTTATTCTCTGTCTCTTATGAGTATATATGTCCTCTGGAAGTTAAAATAGAAATTAATTTAATTTGATTTTAAAAATTAAAAATTAAAAAGAATTTAAACATTCAGTTCTTCAAATATGGTCATAGCTATTTTTCATTTGTTTAATTTTCCAGAAGACATGTGCACTTACCAGAGAGAGAGAGAGAGAGAAAAAGAGAGAGAAAAAAGGAAAATGAGAAAGTACTTCCGCATGGGGGATAGTCACACCACAGTCCCTTCTCCTTCATCTCTCTTTTCAGGATTTTCAGCACACAGACACACACATAGCACAGGCTGACAGGTCCAGGATTCAAACTGCTCAGTTGGCCTTGTGGGATCCAGTCAACCACCGTGCCACCAGCTGGCACCACAAGTCATATTTCAAGCACTCAATAGCATATGGCTAGTAGCTACCAAACCAAACGACTCAAAATACACTTTTATCATCATAGAATGCTCTTTTAAGTATCACTGCTCTCTCCAGATAGTTCCATGGACCACAATGGGCCACAGAAAAGTGGGGCAGAAAGAACTCCAGTCCTGCCCCATCCCTTTTTTTTTTTTTTTTTTGGCACATTTGACAATTTTATTGGATCTTTATAGGATTTATTATTAATCATTGTCACTAACTGGTTGCAGAAAATAATAGAAAAGCTTATGAATTTTCAACTTTCTTTTGACTACAACCATATTAATAAAATCTCATGAATTCTTAGGGTGTTTTCATTAATTCTCTTGGTAATTCAAGACATAAACCATGCATTTAGAGAATGATCACTTTTTCTCCTCTATATCAAATCACACTTGTTAATTTTTGTTTTACATCTATTTCTGTCACTGACCTTTTACTTTCAGTTTTCTAAGAGAGTATGTATTTGTATGATATGTGTGCACATGGTTTAGTCATATTTGTCTTCTCTGTTGATGAAAATTCCATTATTAAGAGGCAGTCCAAGTGTCATTTAAACAAAAACATCTTTCTAGGACAGTGCTGTTCAAAGCATAACCACTTACCACGTATAAGTATTTGCATTTAAATAAATAAAATCAGGTCTGAGCTGGGGCCTAAGGGAGCCAAAGCCCACGTGGCAGACTACAATTTGAATCCTGGCAAGTTGAAAAACAAGCCACCAGGTGTGTGTATGTGGATACCCACAATCCGGACAGGTAGAAGAAATGGAAGAGAAGAAATTGGTCATGACCACATCTAATTAGGGAGTGCTTTTCTTCATCCTCTTCACCCTATCTCTCCATTTATTCTCTGTCTCTTATGAGTATATATGTCCTCTGGAAGTTAAAATAGAAATTAATTTAATTTGATTTTAAAAATTAAAAATTAAAAAGAATTTAAACATTCAGTTCTTCAAATATGGTCATAGCTATTTTTCATTTGTTTAATTTTCCAGAAGACATGTGCACTTACCAGAGAGAGAGAGAGAGAGAAAAAGAGAGAGAAAAAAGGAAAATGAGAAAGTACTTCCGCATGGGGGATAGTCACACCACAGTCCCTTCTCCTTCATCTCTCTTTTCAGGATTTTCAGCACACAGACACACACATAGCACAGGCTGACAGGTCCAGGATTCAAACTGCTCAGTTGGCCTTGTGGGATCCAGTCAACCACCGTGCCACCAGCTGGCACCACAAGTCATATTTCAAGCACTCAATAGCATATGGCTAGTAGCTACCAAACCAAACGACTCAAAATACACTTTTATCATCATAGAATGCTCTTTTAAGTATCACTGCTCTCTCCAGATAGTTCCATGGACCACAATGGGCCACAGAAAAGTGGGGCAGAAAGAACTCCAGTCCTGCCCCATCCCTTTTTTTTTTTTTTTTTGGCACATCATATCCAGGCTCTCTGTTACAAAAGGTTATTTAAATTTTCAAAATACATTTTCCTTTGGCACACATTTTATCAATACTTTCTTAGGTATCTGTTATCTCTCTCTTGTCAGTATTTCGTTTGTTTGTTATTTTAGTTTTGCTATGGGACATGTGACTTGTCAGAGTGAGAGAGAGAGAGACAGACAGACAGAGAGAGATAGAAAGAGAGAAGGAAAGTGACAAATCACACCCCAGTCAGATGGCTGTGCTGCAATCTCTTCTCCTCCCTCATCTTCTCCGTATTTTGGACACACATACACACACACCTGGCATGATTTTCAAGCTGCTAGGTCTGAAACTGGAATCACACAGTTGGTCATGTGGGATCTAGAAGCTTAATCTCCATGCCACCTAGTGGCCCTGACTCTCATTTTCAATTAGAGGCACATTTCCTGGAAATCCATGTCATCCCATGGCTCCAACAAGTATCAAAATACTAACAAGTCCCAGATGTGCACATCAATCCCCAGTCTTTATCCTGAGTTGTGGAATATTTTCCCTCTGCAATGTACATATACACAAGAGTTTACTTCTGGTATCCGAAATCATCTGAAAAATAAAATCATCATCAATTCTCTTCATTTTTCTTTCTCCCTATTGCAATTAATGTCCTTCCTTAATCCTTTATATAGCCAGCTCATTCCAGACAAAGTTGTACCCCCTCTTCTCTATGTAGCAGGGCTACAGGGTTAGGGCATCCTCACATCTGCAAACAGGTATAATGATTCATAAACTGGGATACAAATGAAAGAACAAGTTCAAGACACATTGCAAAGACTGGCCCGGAAGAAACACTGGAAAACGCGGTTGAGAACTGAACACAGGCATAATACTCTCTTTTCTATTCTTAGCTCATAGAAATAAAAGGGCTTTCATGTTTAAGGAGTCACCCAACTTGAAGAAAGTCTCCTCTCCAGCAGCCCTAATACATTCATCTTCAGATTGAGCCCAGTTCTGCTCCAACTCCTCCTGGACATGCATGTTCAGGAAAAGAGCATGGTTTAGATCCCTGGAGCCACCTAAGGGATGCTAAGGAGACCAAGGCAATGGAAGAAGCTATGCCATTCCAGTGGAATAACACAGACACTAACATGAGTGTTTGAAACCAAGGAAAAACCTCAGGTACTCAGCCTCTGTGTCTTCACATCAAGCAGTGATTTTCTTGTTTCCTCCTCTAGGACTATTTTCTCTTTGAGGGCAGAAACTGTCTCATTCATATCTGTAATGCCATTAATTGATATATTACAAAAACCCAATAAATATTCATTAAATACAAGAATGATTGTTTCTACCCTACCTTAGGTCTTCTTCCTATACTTCTACACTACAGAGATATAGAGCTATCCTCATAGATTTTTAAAAAATTTTTTTTTAATTTTTAATTTGTTTTAGAGGCTTTTGTTATAGGGCACGTGCGCTCACCAGACAGACAGAGAGAGACACAGAGACAGAAAGCAAGAAATCACCCCCCAGGGGGGATGGTCACGCTGCAATCCCTTCTCCTCCATTCTCCTCTCGGGATCTTGGGCACGCATGCACACGCGCCCAATGTGAGTTCTAAGTCACCGGGTCTAGGACGCGAACCGCGGTCGACTACGTGGGAGCCAGCGACACAGCCATTACACTAACTGCTGGTTCCCTCCTCATAGTTTTTATATTTAATACTGCCGATATCATCCTTAAAAAAAACAATGACTCTCTGCAATAATTTTAATTACTTATTATTATTATTTATTTATTTTTCTTTTTAAGAAAGAGATCCCCTAGGGAAGTTGGCCATGCCACAATTCCTCCTCCATTCTACTGGGGTTTTGAGCACACATGTACACGTGCCCAGCATGAGTTTCGAGCAGCCAGATCTGAGACTCAAATTGCAGTTGGCCACATAGGAATCCAGCATCTTAATCATTTCACCATCTGCTGACCTCAATCATTTTAATTTTTTTTCATGACAAACTAGATTCTAAGTAACTGACTTTTAGAACATGTGAGCATACTTTCAGTCATCCTCCTGAGACCAGCTCCTGTGCTGAGACAAATAATCTGTACCTGCTCCCTATTGCTCCCTACCCTAGTCTGAGATTTTGAATTGCTCCCACCATCTCTGCCAACATCACACTGCTCCATATCAACAAACTAATTCAAGGCATAAAAGAAGACATACAACTGACCAAAAAATTCTGTATAAGTGTTTTGTGGAAAAACATACATTCAAGAAAGTCTGAAATTTCAGCACATCAGACCATTTGCTATTTCCAAAATACATCTTGCACCTGTGGCCCTCTAATCATTGTTTTATACTATTCTCTCTACATGCAAAACTATCCATGTTTTAAAGCCTAGGTCAAATTTCTTATCCTCTCTATGATTTCCTTTGATCCAAACACCATCTATATAAGGAGGAACGGATCATAGATGAAAGAATGATTAATTTTTGCCACTCCATGCATTTTTCTTATTGTATTAATCACATTGCACTATGAGCTACATTTATGTAAAATAATGAACTCCTGTTGCATTCTCCAAAGGCAAAACAAAAAAAAACAAAAAAAGGGCTTGACCCACAATATACTTATATTGCTAAATTAATTACTAAATTATTTCATTGTGTTTAATGAATCCAGATATCGCCAATAACATGTACACGTGTATAAAATATGCAACCTATGTAAACAAGTGCATTTCATAGTCATATAATTCTAATTGAAATTATCTGGACTACACCTTTATCTCATAGCACACGTAGCTGAGAAGTTAGTCCAAACTGGTAATACTTGTTTTTCTCATCAATTTATTTCTACCTTTTTAAATTCAGGATATCCTAGACTGCTCTAAAATGGTACATATTTCAAAATTTGGCAAAATTTAATAATCTCTTCATATGCAGTTCTCCCATAATTCCATTTTTTCCTAATGACAAATTTCCTACATTGATTACATGTTCTTTCGTGTTCATTCTATTTCCCTCACTTACATCTATTTCCATTCACATCAACCCTTTTCAATCTTTTCTGTCTATGTTTTTGGCCCTCCGTTCTTTTATTCAAGGCACGAGAGCTGCCATCCTCTTTGTCTCCCTGTTTTTCTGTGTATTTATTTATAAATGAATAGAAATCAAAATACAGAGAACTGTAGTTTCACAAAGAAATATTGGTATGCAGGCTTAATGTATTAAAAATTATTATAACAAGCATGTATAAAAATGATGTATTCAATTTATAACTATAGTAGTTTATATAAAGGATAAAGACTATATTGAAAAATATGAGTTCATTCATAATTTTTGTGTTAGCATTTTCCACAATATGTTATAACTTTCTTTAAATACATCTTATTTTTAATTTACTACTATCTTACCTTAAACTTTCTTAGAATGTCAGATTGCATTTTATACAGATACAAATTCTCTATTGTATACTCAGTTTTATTTTTCCCTCTTTTTTTATTAGTAGAGACATTAACAATAAAATAGGCTCACTTGCTCCAGCTGGTAATTTCTCAGTACTAGTAATATATTATTCCTCTTTTTGTGACATCATAATCATCTATACAGAAGTACCATGTATCTTTGTGTAGAAGCTACTGTTTCCATTAAATTTAATTACCTCCCCCTGTGGTTTTAAATAGAAGTGGCTTCAAAATGAGGGCAGCTTCTATTAAATTTAATTACTTTCTCCTGCTGCTTGCATGGTAAAAGGGAGGTTACTAAATGAGAGCAGCTTCTAAACTAAAGTATATGGTAACTGCGTGCTAGCAAAAACAAAATTGTATCCAAACTACTCTTCTAGAAGCCTCTTAGGTTTATCTTTTTTCCTTATTTTATTTTTATAGGCTTCAGAGTCTAAAAAAAAAGTATTACAATTAAAAAATACAGATTTTAAAAATAGATGTTAGTTTCCAAAGCTAATAAAGGTAAATATACTACTTCAATACAAAGATATTGAAAACCATCTTATCAAGGTTCAACCTCAAAACTTTTAAAACTAGTATCATTGTTTTCTCACTCTAAGGATGATGAGTTCAACTTTAATGTCTAGTAAAAAGCCTTATTTGATTCCTTGATTCTGATCAAATTGATTTAAAGACTACTTTCCTAAAAGTTATTAATAATATATCAAATTTGGGGCAATTTCAAAGAAATACATTACTAATGGTAATGTTAAGAAATGAAAAAATAAAAATAAATGCCATTAGGTTCATTATAGACCACTGTATTTGCAAAGAAGTTAATTATATGCTTTGTAATAGTGCAAAAATGTAAATCACTTTAAAAATACTATAATAATCCTATAAAATCTAACAGAAGATGAAATTTTAAGTACCTTTTTTAAATTAAATATTAATTAGAAGAAAATACTACTCAGTTAAACCACTCTTGTACAATGTTTATTTTTTTATTTACAGGCAGAATTTAGATGAACAATATTTTCATTCAATCACACAGTTTAGTATAAATATAAAACAAGACACCCCTTAAGCATTTTAAGTAACAAATTAAACATTTACATTTTTTACTGTGCACTGAGGCTTAACATTTATGCAGCTTCAAAACCAAAGTACAGCCTCCAGGGAAGTCTCTCCACTGACAAATTAATACCTTAGAGAACAGAGCTGAATGGTGGCAATGAACTCATTTGTTCCCCCAATAATGAAGAATGACTTTTTCTTTACCACATCTGTGACTGTTGCTATGGTGACCCAGACTTACCTCATTGCTTCTCGGAGAGCTCCTCGCTCACCAAGAGTCGTGTGCTTGATGTCATCAAAATTATTCTCCAGCTTCTCACAGTCCTGTAACATATTTAAAAACTACATTAATCCTTCAACATCCCCACAAAAAAATAATATCTATGCAATTATGTAAAAATATAATTGATTATATTGATTATGAACTCATGAAAAATATGCACACCACTTTAATTGAGTAGGATTCATTAAATTTGACAGTTGAATTAAAGGGTAACAAAATAAAAATGTCTTATGACACAGCTGTCACAGAAGTCTTTTTATCAATTTTTCGAAATGGGTAAATAGAGGAAATGAGTATCATATGAAAGGAGCAAAACTTCTAGATTTTTGTGGAATAAAAATTACTTCTCTAAATAATCTCAAAGCCAATTTAAATTCAAAGGAAAAATCAATAAAGTAAGCTTTAAATCACAATGAACAGTACATGATAAAATCTAGTTCTAAATAAATTAGCATTTACTAAGAAGGAAAGAAGAGTCCAGGTATAATATATTAATAAATGTTCCCAATTTTTTATCAAAATTTTATAAATAGATCTTTAAATAATAATTGTGTATGTAATGTTCACAATTGGGTGAAAATATGCATATATATTGTTAAAATAAGTTCTATTTTTAAAGTTAAATGACATCAGATTCTTAGATTTTAAAATTAGGTACATATGACATAAGCAATTTAAACTTCATAAGTCTTTCTAATTTCTAGTAAATACAACATCATTACTAAACTGAATTTTCTAAGACTATTATTAAATGTTTATAATTTTCTAAATATAACTGTATGTGTAAAACTGTATGTTATACATACTAATAAGTTTTAAGGACATAAGATATAGGATTAAATTTTTAATTTAAAGAGAATGTATATAAATCTGGAACATGAAATTTCTTGTAAAATTTAGTAGTATTTAGGTAACAAAGTAACTAGATTTAATGTTTTAGTTAATTTTACAAACAGTAAGACTAAATACTAAAATTTAATTATTAACGTGTTCTTTCTATTCTCACATTAAGTATGCTAGATTTTAGAAAATTATAGAACTTAGATTAAGAATTTTTAATGTGTAACAATTAACTGATTTAAAAATCAATTGATATATTTAACCATTATTTTTTCCATGATCTTTTTTTTTAACTTAGTCAAATTATGGCAAAGACCCTTTTAACAGTTATATGCTGTTACAATGAAAATTACCATGTCTCCAAAATAATTAAATTCATGCTAAAAAGTCCTTTGTTGGATATGTTCATTACAAATATCCTATCCAGCTCTGTGTCATATCTTTTCACTTTGTAAATAGTATCTTCTCATGTAAAAAACTCCTACTTTTTAATGAGGCCCAATTTATTACTTTCCTAATTTAAGGTTAGCTCTTTGTGTCCTTTTTGTGAAATTTCTGAAAGTTATATATTTTTCCCTTTTTTTCATAGTTTTACTATTTTACATCTCGCATTTAGATGTATAATCCATCTGGGATGATATTTATACATGGTGTCAGATAAGTAATCAATTAAATCAGTATTATTTAGTGAAAAGATCACCATTTCATTCATTGTAAATTACAGTTATTTTTTGCCATAAATTAATTCGTGGTATATGTGGGGTCTATTTCTGATGTCTATTCTATTTAACTGGTCAATTTCATATACATACTATCAGTATCACACTATCTTATTTACTTACATACATAATGAATAATTTCTCCTACACTCAAATATAAAAAGTCCTAAGTTTTTAATTTATGTAAATGCTATATGAAAGAGAATATTCAAATAGTCAATTTAAAAATGTTCATCATTACTCATGTAAATTTACCATAACAAGATACTTCTATATGTTTTAGAAATGCCTAGAATTAAGAAAGATATACAAAGTGCTATTTAGTTTTAAAATGTAGTAGAAACAGGGGCCAGTGGATGGCATCACTGACTCCCACATAGCTGACCACAGTTTGAGTCTCAGATCACTGGCTTGAAAACCACACAGGATGTGTGTGCATGCATGCCCAAGATCCTTGGCAAGAGAATGGAGGAGAAGGGATTGTGGCATGGCCATGCCTCCTCTACCTCCCGCAAGCACACAAGTGCCCTAAGGCAAAAACAACAACAACAACAAAAAGTAGTAGAAACAGTGCTGGTGGAACTGTAAATCATTACATGCACTTTATTCAGCAGCACATTAGACAGCTAAACATTCAAGTATACGTTATGACCTGGCCTTCCCACAGCCAGGAACACACCCAGAAAAAAATGTATAATACATCACATGCAAGAATGTTAATAGTAACACTTTTCAAAATACCAAAACTAGAATCAAGCCAATTAAATATCAAGATGGCATATATAAATAAATTGTTACGTATTCATTCAAAGGAAAACTATGCAGCAATGAGAGTAAGTAAGGTATAATGAAGAGAATTATCATGTTGCACGCAATTAAAATTCTACTATACATACTCCTAAAAGTATAAGAAATTAAAACAAATATCCACACAAAATTTGTACACAAATGAATATAGCAGCATTATTCATAAGAGACACAAAGTTGAAACAACCCAAAAGTCAATCAAATGACAAATGAATAAATAAATGTATACCAATAGAACAAAATGTTATTAGGCCATAAAAAGAGAAGTTACACTACAACAGGAATGAGTCTTAGAACATTGCGCTAAGTGAAAAAAGCAAGGTGCAATAGGCCACATTTTATTAGTCAATTTACATGAAATGTCCACTATAACCAAATCAATACATGGTTACCAGTGGCCAGAGAGAGGGGGAAATGGGAATAACTGCTAACAGGAATGTGGTTTTTTTTAAACAGAGTTAAAGATATTTTGGAATTAGTGGTGATCAATGTACAACATTGTGAATGAATACATTATACACATATATGAATTGTACACTTTTAAAGGGTGAATTTAACTGCATGTGAGCTGTATGTCAATAAAGTAATGACTTAAATAAATAAGCAAATTAATCCATAATGTTGGAAGTCATCAACTAGTGACTACAGAAGCAATGAGGGTCTTCTAGGATACTGTCCAACTCATTTCGTGAAAATTCATGAACTGAATAATTAAAATTTGTTTACTTTTTTGTATGTAATTACAATGTAATAAAAAATTTTCAAAACAGAGTTTGAATTCTGGCAAATAAATCATAATCCAATCCCATCTCCTTATAGTTAAAATTAAGGAATGCATATAAAACACTTTAAAATGTCTCACATGATAAAATGTTAGGTGCCAGACATTTTTGTTCCTTCTTTTTTTAAGTTTATCAATTTCTTTCCTCTCTGAGAGAGAAAGACGAGGGGGCACCCATAACAGGGTCTGCAATCCAAGGTCTACGCCTAGACTCAGAAGCCCTGGACCATGAGCATGGACATGCACAGTATGTCCATGGAGGTCAATGAAAGCAAACCTGGAACTTTATACTCTGTGGATCAGGCTCAAAGTGTTGTGTTACTACTGTCCCACATCCATCCTCTGTTATTTTTTATTATTAGTATTTATTAGAGTTCTATACTAAATAATTCATTCCTAGGTGCCAGTAAGTTGTACAGTGATTAAGGCACTAGACTCCCACATGGTTGACTGTGGTTTGAGTCTCAAGGCTGGTGGCTTGAAAATCATGCTGGGCATGTGTGCATGTGCACCTAAAATCTTGAGAGGAGAATGGAGGACAAGGGATTCTGGTGAGGTCATCTCCTCTGGAAGTCATTTTTCATTTCCCTCTCTCTTACCTGTGAGCATATGTGCTCTATAGAAAAACCATTAAAAAAAAAAGTCTAATTCCTGTAACTGAGTTTATTTATCTGATAATCTTTTGATACTTCATTAACTAAATAATCAACTTTTTCTCTAAAATAAATATTAGGTCATCGGGAAAGTCATGACATGTTTTCCTATGCAAAAATGCATCCTGACTTTCCTGACAATTCAATAGTTTTAGAAGATGACATCTGTACAATTAGAATTGTAAAGATGAGTTACTAGATTAGATGGGCCTTCAAAGAACACGTTTTCATTGTACTAAAAATTAAGTTCAGTTAAAATCTGGGCCTCTCAAGTAGAAGATAGAGTTTTTCTTACTCTTTTGCTTAATACAGGCAGACAAAAAGAGGGAAAAGAGGGCCTAACGCTGGTGGCACACGGCTGCAAAGACGTTGTGTTCTTCCCCTCCCACGTGGTTGGGACCACATGGGAGGGAAAGGTACAACTCTGGTCCAACCCAAAGGTTTGGTGCAGTGGCGTGGAATAGTAATCTGAGTGACTAAAGAGCTTGAGGCAAGAGAACCATGACATCAAGGCTGGCTTGGGCAGTGAGAGTTTATGTACAATAAAAGAGCCAGGTATGGTTGGGTAGGCTTGTGGTCTCAGATGGGGGCTGAGGCAGGAGAATTGTGAGATTTACTGCTGAGTAAAGCAAGCCAGGCTATGAAGGAGAGACACTGTATGTCCCCACTTAATATATACCAAATGTCCACATTCTATGACTGAAACTGAGTGACTAAAGGATACAGAAACACAGTAAATAGGTGTAAATACCAGATATAGTGTGTGTGGAAGAGCAGGGTCTGAGGAAGAACATGTAGAAGAAAAATACAGAGGCAAAGCATTAATGGGACAAAGAAATGTGGTATTATCTGTTGAAGATATTTTATAGTTTAATCAACTAGACTAGGAAGAAATGCTCACATATTTAAATATTCACTTTGAAAGCTAAATAATATGATCGAATGTATAAAAGAAAATGAAATAAAAAAAGTAAATTAAAGAAAAAAAAAAGAAAGTGGATCAGTGGATGCCTAGGGCTGGACAGGGTAGAGGGGACTGGGGAAATGACGCCTAAGGTCGTGGGATTTCTCTGAGGTAACAAAAATGTTCTAAAATGCATTGTGGTGATAACGGTGCAACTCTATGAACATTAAAAAAAAAAACTATTAAACTGTACAGTTTAAATGAAAAAGAAAAGTTTTAAAAATCAAAAGAGGGACCAGCAGTTAGCATAATGGCTATGTCGCTGGACTCCCATGTAGTCCACCGCGGTTCGAGTCCCTGACCCGGTGGTTTAAACTCACAATGGGCACGTGTGCATGCATACCCAAGATCCCAAGAGTAGAATGGAGGAGAAGGAATTGCGGCGTGGCCATCCCCTCTGGGGGGTGATTTCTCACTTTCTATCTCTCTGTCTCTCTCTGTCTTTCTGGTGAGCACACGCGCCCTATAGCAAAAACCTCTCCCCCCCCAAAAAAAAAAAATCAAAAGAAAGGGACCAGCAGTTGGCATAATGGCTATGTCACTGAACTCTCATGTAGTCGACCACAGTTTGAGTCCCAGACCCGGTGGCTTAAACTCATGCCAGGCACGTGTGTGTGTGCCCAAGATCCTGAGAGGAGAATGGAAGAGAAGGGATTGCGGCATGGCCATTCCACCTGGGGGTGATTTCTTGCTTTCTATCTCTCTCTCTCTCTCTCTATCTTACTGGCGAATGCACGCGCTCTATAGCAAAAAAAAAAAAAAATCAAAAGAAAAGGATACATGGACTTTACACTCCATAGATTATAGTAGCCTTTCAAATATTTCCGTGAAAATAATAACTTTTTTAAAAAATTTTATAGGTCTGGCTAGTGGCGTGGTCGTTAAGGAAGCTAGACCCTTCATGGCCAGCTTTGTGGTTGAAGTCTCAGACTAAGTAGCTTGAGAAACAAGCAGAGTGTATGTGCATGCATACCCAAAATCAAAAAAGGAAGAAGGGGAAAAACAATTGCATTCACTGGGGGGGGGGCTTTTTCACATTCCCTCTCTCTTCTTGTCTCGTTCTTGCAATCTCATGCATCCACTGACAAAAAAAAAATATGTTTTATTTACGCTCACTGCGAACTTTTCATAACAGTGAAAAATTGAAGAAAGAAATTGATTGTGATTGTCAACATTAGAGGAATGGTAATATAGAATACTTTAA
The DNA here is from genome assembly GCF_000334495.1 of Tupaia belangeri chinensis. NCBI lineage: Eukaryota > Metazoa > Chordata > Mammalia > Scandentia > Tupaiidae > Tupaia > Tupaia belangeri. Next base: position 2,458,804 of record NW_006206544.1, read on the forward strand.
ATTTGAGGTATATTTTTGTTGCACATCAAAATCACAATACCACCTAACCCCAGTCAGAATGGCAATGATTAAGAAAACAAAAAATGATAATTTCTGGTAGGGATGTGGTGAAAGGGGAACTCTCCTACACTATTGATGGGAATGCAAACTGATTCAGCCACTGTAGAGAACAATATGGAGATTCCTCAAAGATCTTCAAATAGAACTACCATATGATCCAGCAATTCCACTCCTGGGTATCTACTCAAAGGACAGGAGAATGCTCAGTCAGAAAAGTGCTTGCACATCAATGTTTAATGCAGCATTATTCACAATGGCTAAGACATGAATCCACCCCAAATGTCCACAAACAGATGAATAGATTTTAAAAATATGGCACATATACTCCATGGAATAATGTTCATCCGTAAAAAAACAAGACCCTGGTATTTTATAGAAAGTAGATGAATATGGAAGATTTACTGCTAAGTGAAGTGAGTCAGGCTATGAAAGAGAGACACCATGTCTCCAGTAAACATACACCAACCATTCACACACTATGGGATTGAAATATTGGAGGGTATAAAAGCATTGAAAATAATTACGGACACTAGAGACGGTGTGGAAAGAGGGTGGGATTGGGGAAGAGTATAGGGAAGGTAGGGAGAAAAAATAGAGAGGTAAAACATTTGTGGGACACAGAAATGGTTTATTGCATGTTGATGATAACATGTATAGTATTCTCATCTGGACTGGTCTGAGATGTATTTCATGTTGGGTAAATTCTCTATACAAGCTAAATGATATATAGAGACTGAATGTATAAATTTTTTTTTAATTGAGGTATGTTATACATTCGACACAAATGCTATTTTGGTGAATTTTTAATAGTTAATGATTATATGACAGAATGTGATTTTTTACATACTGTTGGGTGTTAGGATGGGAACCCCAGACTTTCCCCATGCAGTTCCAGTCACATTACTACTATGCCACTATCTGGCCCTGGAAATATCTTTTTTTTTTTACCATATTAAATTCGCCTACTTTATAAAATATAATTTTAAAAGTGCTAACAATAAAAGAAATTTAATACAAAACAGAACTTGACTTTTGCAAGCTAGCTTAACTTTTTCCTAACAAACAGAGATTTCGGCAGTTAAGTTCTGTTCCCACTGATTGGTTGGCATTGACTCTGTGAAAGTTTTATATTTTAAACTGTTCAAATTATTTTCCCAATCACCTGTTTGCTTTCTTTATTTTTGCACACCCAAAGGAGATATAAGCTTGGACACGGAGTAATAAAAAAAGGTCATGTACTAAATTTAATTACATTGATTTGCCACATTCAAACTATAGCATAGTTTGCCACTTGGGATGCATGATTACCTGACAAGATATAGCACAACTAGGTTTATAATATTTATAATGTATTGTTCTGAGTATTCACATACTTGAAGTTAATATTGCATGAACAGTTTTTTTTTAATTCTAAACAGACTTTGTTATGTAATTTTGTTTTTCTTCAGAGAAAGAGAGATTTTTGCTCTAGGGCATATGCACTTGCCAGAGAAACAGAAAGAGAAAAAGTGAGAAATCGTCCTTCCGGGGGGATGACCATGCTGCAATACCTTCTCTTCCATTCTCCTCTCAGGATTTTGGACAACCACATTCATATATGCACCCGGCATGAGCTTCAAAACATCAGATCTGGGACTCAAACTTCAGTCAGCCATGTAGGAGTCCAGTGTCTTAACCATTATACCACCTGATGGCCCCAATATGTAATTTTTGAAGTTGCATAATATTCCCCTGTATCCACTCATGATTTATTAAGCCCATTTCTTTCTGGTTTTGTTTCTTGGTTGGTTTAGATCCACTTGTCTGTTTATGCTGCTATAAACATAGCACAAGAATAGATGGCTGAAAATGAGTTAAAAGACTTAAGAATAAAGTTCATTGACTGGGATTATTCATTCCAACTAATTTGCCTTCTAACTGAAATTGTTTCCACCTAAAAATATATTCAGTGTCTACTATTATTAATAGTAGAGTCAATAATAAAATTCAGGGTTTCTGATTCTAATCTCATTGTTTCTGTTTTCCAACTTGACCAGTAATGAAAAACAATGTATATTTTTTCTATAGTCATATATTGAAAATATATATAGTCAGATATTATAATTTCATTTACATTTTCTTATGAAATTAGGTTTGCCACAACCAACCCCATTAATTTAGATGGACTGTTGCATAGAGTCGTACATTTAAAATTTAAATGGAAGTAGGATTCATAACCTACATTTTTTGGTTCTTGTTGTTCAAATGTTAGATTATAGTCTCTTGATAAAGAAAATACCCTGTGGGTGCCAGTCTCATAGAGCAGTGGTTAAGCTTTGTGTAGAAGAAGCCAAATCACACAGGTTGGGTTAAGTGGCCCATTGCGGTTTGAATACCGACTCCAGTGGCTGGAAAAACACACCAGGTGTGTGTGCTTATATGCCCAAAATCCTGACAAGATGGACAGATGGGAAAAAAAAGACCTGAGGCATGATCATGCTCTACTAGGTGGTACACACTCACTAGCCATCTCTCTCTCTCTCTCATAAACTCACATGCCCTCTGGCAATAAAGGAAAACCTAATAATTTTTTTTTAAATAAAGACAAGACCACCTAACATTAATTTGATGTATTCCCAAAGATGGTTTATAAGTCAAATATAAGACTAGATATATCTGTAATTATCATGAATATATTTTACTAATTCTCTAATTCTGAATATATATTTATATACATATGCACATATTTATATGTATGTATGTATTTGTCATTTACTATAAATATGGAATTATGGAACAATGGAATTAAAGTCCAAGTTTATATTGATGTAAAATATTTGAAACAGAGGGCAAACAGGTGGCATTGTGGTTAGAGCGCTAGATTTCCACATGGTGGACTGTAGTTCGAGTCCTGGAATCAGTGATTTGAAATTCAAACCAGCCATGTGTGCATGTGTGCCTAAAATCCTAAGAGGAGAATGGAAGAGAAGGTATTACAGAGTGGTCATCCACTCAACGGATTATTTCTCACTTTCTCTCTCTTTGTCTCTCTCCAGAGAGCACATGTACCCTATGAGAAAAGCCTAAAAAAAAAATAAGTAAATTAACCATTTTTTTGATTTGGAGTACTATCTTTAAGACCAGCAAAGCTATAGGAAATGTATGATTTCATCACTAATACTAGTGATGGGTCTGATAATTTTAATATAACTAACAGAAAATTTTAAGGTCTCAGTTTAGTTGTTTAGTTTCTCTTTACACTAGGAGCAATAATGCCCATGGCAAAAGGGACAGATAAAGATTTAAGGCAGACTGCTACAACAGTGTGACATGATAGGTTAGAATTAAAAACAAATAAATACAGAGTTCACAAAACCTCCATCATCCCAATATTTATGCTTGAGGTCTCTTAGGGAAAACTGTACACTAAAAATGTAATAAAAGTTAAAATAAACTTTTAATATTTCTCATAATTTATGTGTTCTTCCAAAAAAATGATTGATAAGACTAATTTCTTAATAGGGGGGGAATGTCATTTTCATTAATATCCATGTATAGGCAACCTTTAAAAATAGAATCCTTGATGAAATTTTAATTCTTCAGATTTAGAGTTTTAAAAATTACAGATTGTTTTAAAAATCTCAAACTGATCCAGATGTTACTATAAAAATACATTTGCTACCTTTTCTATCAACATTGAGACCTTAAAGATACAAACTCACGGGACCAGCAGTTAGCGTAATGGCTATGTCGCTGAACTCCCATGTAGTCGACCACGGTTTGAGTCCTGGACCTGGTGGCTTAAACTCATGCCGGGCGTGTGTGTATGCATGCCCAAAATACCAAAAGAAAGAAGGAGAAGGGATTGCGGTGTGGCCATCTCCCCGGTGGGTAATTTCTTGCTTTCTATCTCTTTGTCTCTCTCTTTCTGGCGAGCGCACATGCCCTATAGCAAAAACCTCTCCAAAACAACAAAAACAAATAAACAAAAAATACAAACTCACGCACACACGCACACACACATAATTTTTTTTTTTTTTGGAGAAATTTTCACTGTAGGGCGCGTGCACTCGCCAGACAGACAGAGAGAGACATAGAGACAGAAAGCGAGAAATCACCCCACAGGGGGGATGGTCACGCCGCAATCCCTTCTCCTCCATTCTCCTCTCGGGATCTTGGGCATGCACGCACACGCGCCCGGCGTGAGTTTTAAGCCACCGGGTCCGGGACACGAACCACAGTCGACTACGTGGGAGTCCAGCGACATAGCCATTATGCTAACTGCTGGTTCCCCACACACATAATTTTTAATTTGTTTCCTTTGGCCCCTGAAATTCCTCATCACCTTCCTCCTCTCCACAAACTCCACTCTAATTTTAAACTTTATCCTGGCCTTTCTTACTTCAGGAGAACAAACTCATGAAATAATTAAAAAACAAAATTATAAGATTTCAATTTTTTTAGGTCTAGCCATATCATAAACAATAGGGTTGGAAGACTATTTGGTTATTGAGTTTTTCCTGTCATGAATACAGGACATAAAAACATTCTTTTGGATATGGAAGAGACAATTATGGACACAAAAGGCCAGAAAGAAGTGTCACTGACCTCTCCACAATTCTAACAAGAGAGGACAGTGAAATTTCTGAGGTAGCCAAACAAGAGTGTTCCATGGAATTTGAAGAAATGTCATTTTAAAATTACATATTATGCCATCATGTAAAATGGGAACCCCAAATGAGGTTTCTATGAGGCTAATAGAAAAATAAAGAACATTCCATCTTCCACCTCCAAGTCTGCATAAGACTTATTGTTAAGTAGAACAATTAGAGAAATAAGTAAACATTTAAATAGACTGTTACTTTGACCAAAATACTTCTGTGTCCAGAAATAGAAATAAAACCCAAGGGTTTTTATATTTCAAGAATAATACAGGTTGATTATTACTTATTCAAAATGTTTGGAACCAGAAGGGTTTCAGATTTCAGATTTTTTGCATTTTGGAATATTTCCATATATAAAATGAGATACCTTGGGTTTGAGATCCAAGCATAAACAAGAAGTTAATTTATGTTTTATATACACCTTATATACACGCCCTTAGTACGAGTACTTTTCTTTTAAAAGAAAAGTGTACATTTTCTTTTTAAAGGTTTTTGCCATAAATTGTGTGCACTTGCCAAAGAGAAAGGAAGAGAGGGTAAGCGGGAAATGAGAGCTCACTCCCCAGCGGGGATGGCCACACTGTAATCCCTTTTCCATTCTCTCAGAATTTTGGGAGAGACATATGCATAAATGCTCAGGGTAATTTTCTTTTATTTTTTTCCCTTCTTTTTAGGTTTTGCCATAGAGTACATGGGCTCACTGGGGAAATACAGAGAGAAAAAGACAGTGAGAGGGAAAATGAGCAATCACCCCACCCCCCCTCCCCCAGCAAGGGGTATGGCTGCACTGCAATCTCTTCTCCTCCACAGTCCTCCTGAATTTTGGGCACCAACACATGCTCAGCATGATTTTCAAGCCATCAGGTCCAGGATTCTAACTGTGGTCAGCCATGTAGGAATCCAGCATCCTAACCACCACACCACCTGCTGGCCTTCCCTAGAGAATTTTTCAAGCTGCCATGTCTGACACTTGAACCATGGTTGGCCATGTGGGAGTCCACACCTTAACCACCACACCACTGCTGGCTCCATACACTTTTTTTTTCTGTGAAGAATTCTTTATATTTTTTTATTCATTCATTCATTTTAATTTGACCAGAGAGAGACAGAGAAAGAGAAAGGGGTTGGGCAGGGAGAAGTGAGAAAGCAAGCCACCAAGTCCGGGACTCAAACCATGGTTGGCCATATGGGAGTGTCCAGTGCCCCAACCACTATGCCACCTGCTGGTCCCCCATATGCTTATTTTTCTGTATTGCAACATTTTGACTGTGACTCATCACAAGAGATGAGGTGTGGACTTTTCCCATTGTAGCATCACATCATTGCTCAAAGAGTTTTGGTCCTTTGGAGTATTTCACATTAGGGATGCTCAACCTGGTTTTTTTTGTTTTTGTTTTTGTTTTTAAAGTACTAAAGAACAGGTACACACCTTGAATTTTTACTCAGACACTAGTAAGCTGTTAACAAGATGGAATAAAAATCTCAAGCAACTAATATCTTTACCTGCTTATCTTCTCTGTAAATACAATTAAGCATCAGAGAGGTACAATGGATGAGGGATGCACAGACTGTGTTGTTCATCACCAATAACATTTTCCTAACATTAGAGACAACTGCAGTTAAAATTGAACCAGTGGCCTCCTATCAAAATCTATTCTCTACCAGTGTACACATATACAAATCTAAGAAAAATAACAAATTCATCTGTAATTGGAAAATATCTTTATGTTTTCTATTCTAAGGTATGTTACTCTAGAATTACTCCGGAATACAATTTTGGGCATTAATAATACATAGGGGAACTTTTTCTTTTCTTTTTTTTTTTTTCTTTCTGAGAAATTTTTGCTATAGTGTGCAAGCACTTGCTAGGGGTCAGGGGGAAGAGAGAATCAGAAAGAGAGAAATCCCTCCCCAGAATAGTTGGCCACACTGCAATCCTTCACCATTCTCCTCGGGATTTTGGGCATGCACCCACACGCACATGGCATGAGTCTGAAGTAGTTGGGTCTGGGACTTGAACCACAGTCAGCCATGTGGGAGCCCAGCAATATAACCGCAGTGACATCTACTGGTCTTGGGGACTTATTTTCTAAAATAAAAATGTTCCCCAACAGTTCTATAAAGTTACCTTGGACTTGGTGGCGGCTTGTACTTTCTACTTTCAAGTGCCTCCCAATTTCCTTTGAGATATAATTACATAAGAACATATCATCATCATAGCAGAAGAAAGGTAGTACATGTCTATTTGTAAGAAAGGAAGGAAGGAGAAGGCAAAGGGTAAATAAAAGGGAAAAGGAAGAATAAATGAATAAACTATTTGGATTAGTAAAAACAAAAATAAAAACAAGGTCAACAATTAGTAATAAAATACTAGAACAAAAACCAGGCCTACTGTCTTAAACCCCATGAGGCAAGCAAGAAAAAAAAGGAACACATAGGAAAAGTGGAAAGTCATGAAAGACTAAATTTAGTTCTGACCAGACATTCCACTCATTTTTACAAAGGTCATTTCTATTTAGTTGGGACTAAAAATTGGTATCAGCAATCATGGTAAACTTTATAGGTTTTTGTTTGTTAAACAATGTTTGTTCTGGTATATAAGGATGAGCTACTGTAAACTACTTAATATTGAGGACTTGACTCTCTTAGGTATTTTTCTCAGAGAGCTTTATGAATTTAATCTGGATACACCAACCATATGTATCCCTTTTTGGCAAAGAAGCAAACAGCCACAGGGACATTCAGATAACTTGCCTGAGGTCATATACTAGTAGAGGATAAAGCAGGGATTTGAACCCAAATAGTCTACCTAAGATGACTTAAACCCCTCATGAGATTTCTTCTAAAGAGAAAACTGCATAAAGTGAATATAATAAAGTGCTGAATAAGTCCTCCTCTAAATGTTAAATTTAGATACTGGAGTGCATAGATTAATAGTTTACTAGTAAAGTCAAGTACAGCACAAGCTCTTACAGGATTCTGTCTTATTTCTGTCTGCAGGTGCTATACTTTATAACATAGAAAAAAAGGAATTCAATATACACATGTTTAGGCCAAATTAATACCCATAAATATTTTGCATGCAACAGTCTTTATTTGGGTCTGTGACACTACCGTGACAAATATAATGAGCAATTAAATTCCCAAGTGTTCAGATTTTGGCAGCAATTAAAGTAGAAACTGGAAACTAAACATCAAAAAGAACTGATTTTGGTGGCCTCCTGCCAAATGAATCCCCATGGGTTGTGGGAAGGTCTAGAGTTTCAAATGTGATAGATTTTATAGTGTTTTATATGTCATCTGTGTTAAGGACTATATAAAAGTATAATAAAACAAATGAGTAGAATACCAAGAGCAACATCAGAAAATAACATGCAAGGAGATTTCTGAATGCTGAGGAAATTTAAATGAAATCGCTGAATTTTCTTAAAGTATTCTAAGCAATAACAAAACTCAACCAACTATCTACTGATTCATGTACTGGATGGAGAGCTAAAAAGAAGCAAAGAAGAAAAGTCAGTAGATTACACTATTAAATAAAGCAATTCACTGATACTCCTACAGGATTTAACCTCCACAAGACTGCATTTTGATTTTCATGAAAGAGGGAGAAAAGGAGACAGAGGGGCAAAGGGAAAGGGGGAGAGAGAATGCTTCTGCATTCTCAGCAGTCTCTGAGCCCATAGTCCTCCCGCAGTGTACTCAGCTAGCCAAGATCACAGGTACATGCACACTTAACCGGTGTGTAGAGGCTGACCCAGGAACCAAACCAGGATGATCCATATGGCTTCCAACATTGCAGAGCATTGCACTTCTAATGGGCTACCCCAGGTGAACCAGGGCTGTATTTCTGATATGAAATAATCACAATAACTAAAAATAATTGAATCATATATATATATATATATATATATATATATATATATATATGCACACAAATGTATATAAATGTAATAAATAGGGAAACTATTTTTAATAAATGAAAAGTCAGAGAGTTAATGGCATAGTTATTAAAACTTAAGTCCCTATGTTCTAAGGAACAAAAGCTGAAGTTAATCAATTAGATTTTTATTTAGGAAAAGATTGCTCAAAATCTATTATATGTCAAGCATCACAGTGCAGGGTAATAAAAGTAAGTAATAAAAAATCTCAACTTGCTTTTATAATCTAGTGAGATATACAAAAGAGAGGAACTAATTCTGTTGGAACAGAGAGGTCGTCTATGAGTTTTTGCTTCTGAATGTGTCTTTGAAATGATGTAATTAAAATTCCCCAGGTTAAGAGAGAAAAAAAAGGGGCCAAGGTAAAAATTGGCCCTAGCCTCAGCTATTACCATATTGCCTACTAGCTACAGCCTTAGGCAAGTTACTTAAGTCTGTTTCTTCTAAGTGAAATATACTTACTTTTCAGGTCTGTCAGCAGTATTCAATGAGAAAATACATATAAATCACGTAGTTCACTGAGCAAAGAGAAGGTTTCCCATAAAAGTGAAGGAAGAGGAAAGGATAAAAAGGAGAAAGAAAAGTATCTATGAACCCCAATTCAACACTAATGAACTGGATTTTATGCAGTGCAGTAGAACAATGTCCATTTTTTCTTGTTTTCTAGATAACTCTTATAAATAATAAATTAATTAAAAAATATGATGCAAAAGTCAGCCCTTCTGCCAAGTCAGAAATGAAAGCATCATTCATTCATTCAATATGTATTTAAAATCTAATAGGTGTCAGATGCTTTGCTACTCACTGGGAATACCAAGATTTAAACTGTACACAAAAATCCTTATTTAAAACAAATGAATGAAGAAACAAACAAACAGAGGCTCCAGCACGTTGAGGTTCTGAATTCACACATGGCAAACCATTGATCGAGTCCTGGTAGCTTGAAAATCATGTCAGGTGTGTGTTCGTGTGTGACCAAAATCACTGGAGAACAGGGGAGAGTAGGTTGTGGCATGGCCATCTCCTGAAGGGTGATTTCTCATTTTCCTCTTCTTTCTCTCTCGGGGGGCACACATTCCCCGTGGAAAAAAATCTTAAAAGCAAAGCAAAACAGAAAAGAAAGCAGGACTAGCAGCAGGTAGCATGGAAGTTAAGGCACTGGATACCATGTAGCAGACTCCACGAATGAAGTCCTGGATCCGCAACTTAAAAATCATGCCATGTATGTGTGTGCCAAAATTCCAATAGACTGGAAAAGAAGGGATTGTTGTGTGGGCCACTGTCCCCACTGGATGATTTTTCACTTTCCTTCTGTCTCTCTATGGCAAGTGCACACGCCCAATAGTAAAAAGCAAAAAAAAAAAAACAAAGTATGCCTCACATCTAGTGGGAGAATCGCTGCCACATATTAGTGATAATTAGAAATCTCGGGTGGTTGAAGACCTGTAACAGACGCTAGTTTGAAGGATTCTCAGGGAATTACATCATCAAGTCATCAAGGAGGCTACCAGTCATATGGAGGCAATGATTAATTTCATTTTTCTTAAAATATGAAGAATATTTAAGAAAAACGGCACACTACATGTTATGCTACTACAATATTAAGGCAGTTTGACATTGGTTAATATAATGGTTTTCCTTAGGACTTAACAGAAAATTGGGAAAAGATAACACATATTTCTCATGTACTTAGAATTTCCTAAGGACTCTGCTATATACAGTTGTCTTCAATTCCTTTTCCCCCAACATTTTGTTGATCACACAATATCATAAGTAATCTAACTACTTTCAATAGCAAGTTCAGCTGGTAATTTCAAGAAAAGCAGTTTTGACCTGGCAATGATATTTCCTTGAAACTTAAAGCCTAGAAAAGGTTAGTATTCTGCTCAAATAGTAGGTACATGAACCTATTGACAGCTCAAGACAGGACAAAAATACTTTAAAACCGGACAACAAAGCTTAGAAGAAAAGCAGCAATATTTTAGTCGAGTCACAAACTGCTTAAGTTTGTATGAAAGTAGAAATGGGATATTATTGATGATAACATGCATGATTAAGCCACTATGCAGTTTATTCTAGATGGGAAACCACATTTAGTATTTTGTGATGAGGCTCAAGAATGAATTTTAAGTAATTTAAAAAAAAGTTTCAGGAGAATAAAAAAAAACAGTAAAACTGTTCTTATCGAAATTAAAAAAAAATGCATATTTGATGACTGCAGTAAGCTATATAGCCCCAGCTAGGTACTACTTTATAGTTTGTTCATTCTACTCACTGAGGTTTATGCCTAAAATCAGACTTGGGTTCATGTATAGGTATATATCAGCTGCCCTTGCTATTGGAAATATTTAGACTAATTAAGTTCATTAGCAAATCAATTAAATGGGGGGGGAAGGCATAGAGAGCAACCATGGATACCAGAGACAATGTGGGAGGAGGGTAGGACATGGCAGTGGGTGAGGGATGGAGAATCAAGGATGAAAAACAAAAAAAAAGTATACAAGGCATAAGAAATGGAAAATTATTTGCTGATAACGTGTATGTTGATGTGCTTGATTGAACCAATATACAGTGTATTTTGGATGGAAAATTCATTTGTACACTGTAATGATGTATAGTGAATTAATGCAAAAAATAAATAAATTTAAAGAGAAAAAAAAAAGAATTTCCTCAGAACTACGTTCCTCTAAACAATGAGTCAATTAGGTGAGTCGATTCTTCCAGCAACATGTTATATTTTAATTTGGACATTCAACAAAAAGAGTTTAAGTTTAAAAAAACTGAAGTTCTTTACCAAAGATCCTAGTAAGAAAAGTCACTACTGTATATTCAGATTTTTTTAAATTTCCAGATGAACATTCTAATATCAATATACAATTTCCAGTTCTATTCATGAGATTCATATTTCAATAGATAATTACTTTTCCCTTCAGTGTGTCTTAACTAGCCTAATCTTTTTAGGGACTGTTAAGAGGTAATCATATTTAGCTAATGTCATTTCACTAATGGTGGCCAGCTTACAATCAAGCTCTGTCTAGAAGAATCGTGTATGAGTCACAGTGAAACGCAATATAATATAGTAGGAAAAGTAGGACTATGGAGTAGAAAAACTGTTTTTAAAATCCAGTTTTGCAACTAATTGCATGTGTGTTCTTAGAAAAACATGTAAGCTCTCCATCTACAAGAAATCCTTCATAAAATGAAAGTAACGATGATGTTGATAAGAGTAATGAGACTGACTTCAGAGTGTTACTATGATGTGTAGGTTAAATGAGATCGTGTATGCAAAAATAAACTCTGAACAAGAAAGCACTGTTCAAATAGTATTATACATTATAAAGGGATAGAATAAATCTCGTTTCCGGTAGTCACATTCTAAGTTAAGAAATTTTTGTAATATTTAAAATATTTTATTAAAGATTGTGATTTTCATAAATGGTAAAAAGTAAGTGATATTTTAGTAAACTCTTGAGATTAAAAAAAAAAAAACAGTTCTACTGCAGAATTGTACCTGATAACTATTCATTCCTATATTTATGAGAAGTCAAAATAATTTTAAATTAAGTATTTACTTCCTACTCTCAATGTCTTATTCATAATAAGTATGCATTTCTTTACATAATGTATGGCTACATGTTGATTCAGTCTCACATGGTTCATAGATAATTAAATAAAACACAGGATCATTATTTTAACATATATAGTGGAGGACATATTACAGGCAAGGTACTGCCAACTGCAGTCACTACACAAACATTAGTATTTGCTTCTTGGAAGCCACTATTTTTCATACTTATTCACTTAAATTTTGACAAGAGGAAAGCTTTCGAGGAGCAATTTAAATAATTAAGGTCTACTACTTCAACCAAAGAAGCTTGCTCATCTTCAAGCACTGTATGACCAACACGGCTTCTCATGCTCGGTCTGCTCCACTTACAGTGCCTCCTGTTTACTCTTCATACACAAAAATACCCTTTCTCTTCAGGGCCTTACCACTGTTCTGTCTGCCTGAAATATTCTTCCCCCAAATACTAACATGATTTTTTCTTTCATCTCATTCAGCTCTATGTTGAAATGCAACTACCTAGAAACAACTTCCCTGGCCACTGTCTCTAAAAACAAATGCACTCTTAACTCTCTACCCTCCCACCCTGATTTACTAATTTTTACAACATTTATTAGAGTTGACATTATAGAATGTCAGTATTTTTTAGATACTGATTGCATATTACATGACGCAAGGCATTGTTTCTTTTACATATTTCCACATAGCATTTAACGGTTTAAGGTATACTGAATGCCTTCTATACAAACTTGCATGGACATTTAGTTACCTCAAACATGAGATTCTGGCCTTAAATTGAAAGTATGCAATGAAATCAGTGAAGGTAGTTAGCTAGCTTACCTCTGAAAGCCCACCCATTCTAGACTTATCTGAAGACTACATCATGGTCCAAACTTGGTTCTTCAGTCTTTTAAACTGATAAATTTAATGTTGTCAGTCCAGTAGCAGACTGTCTGTCATTGTCAATAAGTCTGTATTTCATACTGTCTTGCATTGAAACAAGTTGATATAAACAAATGTACAAAACCAGTCTGTAAATGCTCTCATTCATTACTCAAAACTATTAAGTGAACTAGACAATCTTGATGACATGATCAGTGAAAACCAATTTTTAGGAAATTCAATAAGGAATGGCAAGTAAAAATCAAATGTTTTAGGTGAGCATAAGTTCTAATCAAAAGAAATCAAAAGCTTTTGAAAGTCTTACTTCAAAAATAAGGATAGAGTATTCTTACATTCCACAATAAGATCATTACCAATAATACTAGTTGGCTTGAACAGATATGGCCTTTGTTGAACTTTATAGTTCATCTTCTCTTATGATTGTAGAGATAAGCCACCATGATAGATATTTCTACTGCATAAACCCAAACAAGTCTTGCTCTGCCAGTTGAATCTTCTAAACTTCTGAAAATATTTTTCCTTTACATAGTCATAAATAAATATCAAATGCTCTTTCTGGTACAAAAAATATAAATAAGTATGAAAAGAAGACCTTCCAACAAAATATTAACAAATGGTCAAAAAAGATAAAAAGCAAGCAAACAACAACAACAAAAAACCCTTAAAATACCAGTAATTTATTCATTTCTGACACTTATTAAATAGTATGAAGAAAGATAGATAGATAGATAGATAGATAGACAGATAGATAGATAGATAGATAGATAGATAGATAGATAGATAGTCAGATGTTAGATAATTTTAATGAGTGGCAAAAATCTACAGATCAAACTCACTTTCCCACATTCAGTGATACAATGGAAGCAAGACAGAAAGCCTACATAAGAGGGATGAAAACTTTAATCATCATGCCTATCTCCTGTGCTGTTGTGTGCACATACTTACATGTAAGCATGCCCTTGGCACTAGAGTGAATACAGACCACAGTTACGAACATAGTTAGCTCTCAGCAAGCAGATCCTTGCTCCTTGCTATGATTTTCAAATGAATGAGTGGACTTCCTGGACCTCCAATTGCCCTTCTGGAATGTAAATGCTGTGCTAGATAAAGGCAATAGGAGAAACCTAAATCTAAGAATATTCCCAAATGGCAAGACTTCCTGTATATGATAAATTCAGACCTAAAAATGTATTTCTACCAAAAAGTAGATCGTGTTAAATTAATTTTCTCAATACTAATACATTAGGTGTATTGAGCACTGAGCACTGGCTGATTTGTTATCATACAGAAAGACTGTTTACCAACAACAAGCAATCTCTGGTAAAATGACCATCAACCACATGATCCACTAGTCATAAATTTTCCAATGTGGACAGTCAGAAGAAAACAACCATTCACTAATTTTATTAACACCAGTATAATTCCACAAAATTACTTACCACCAGCAAAAATAAAATAAAATAAGATAAAATAGATATGTAGTTGCTCTCAAAGATTTTAACCTTATCTGGATAAGAAATTTGATTAAATCTAGAGGTTTTAGACTTAAAACAACTCTTTAGCCCTGGAGAGATTTTTTTCTGAAGCAGCAGGCAATTTTTGCTAGATAGCTTTAGGGTCAAGAATAAAGAGAGGTGGACAAAGTCAGGTAATTCTCTTGTTCCAACTCTGGCATCACTGTTGCTTCTCTCCATCTCAATGACTATTTTGGATAGTTACATTACTGAATAAAGAATTCATTTTTAGGACTATCACCCACTTAAGACTGTTAAACAAATATCTCATTTACCGAATCCAATGGATTTGTTCATACATTTATTAATGACATAGAAAACACATTATTCTAAGTGTTTAGCAATTAATATTTAATGCATGTTGAATTTGGTCAAAATCTACAAAAAGTCTGCTCCTATTCTATGGCTGTGTAATGTGATGCATACTATATTAAAACAATACCATATGAATGTGTAAGATGCAAAGCTGGGCACTAGGTAAACTCACAGAGGTGAACATTATCTTTTCTCTAATACAAAGACCATACATATTACAATTCTGATTTTTTGACATTTTTTGCTATAGAGCACTCATGCTTGTTAGAGAGACAGAGAGAGACAGAAAGCCAGAAATCACACGCCAGCAGGATGACCACACTGTAATCCTTTCTCCTCCATTCTACTCTCAGGATTTTGGGCCTGCACACACATGTACCTGGAATGAGTTTTAATCCGAGTTTGGGACTCAAACTGCAGTCGACTACATGGGAGTTCAGCAATGTAACTATATTCCATCTGCTGGTCTCACAATTCTGTTTTGTGAAAAATAATTAACAGCTGGATATATATCACTTTAACCTTTCTCAATTTGTTTGTTTGGAATAAACCCCTTGAGATAGCAATGAAGTGAATCAATTCCAACAGAAAGAAGGCATTTAGTAGATTGGGGCTCTGAAAATTAATCTTTAATGCATCAGGAATTTTAAATGTACATTATAAAGAAATATATGCAAACCAATTCAATATAAGCCTCAATAAACACTACCTAAATTGATAAACTGCTTTTTGTTTATAAAGAAAAAATATGCTTAAGATTTTCCTAGGCAGTCAGGGAATGCTTGCAACTAGATAGATATCAAAGAAAAAACCTAAAATAGTACTTCTAATCATTTATCTTTAAAAGCACATGTGCATTTTAAATATGTGAGACAAGATTAATAGAACCATTTAAGTTCTTGTGTTAAGTTAAAATTCAGAAAAGCAATCATTTATAAGTCACAAAAGATAAAGCCTTCTAATATCCTTTTGGTTTCGGAGGAATAAAGGCTTTTACTTGACAGTTACTTACATGAATTTGTATCAAAAAGAGAATTTGGCAGAGACTTCTAAATTCATAACAATTGTCTATTAGTCTGTTTTTAATAATTTTTCTTTGGCATGTAATCCTCTTTAATTAGATTCCACTCTCTGTTGTTTCAAGACTCCATAAACTGGTGTCTTATATACCAGCTGCTAAAGCAGGAGTTACTGTCTAAATGATATTCACAATGAGTATTTAGAAGGTTTACAATTATACCCTTGCTAATAAATTGTGCTATTTTCCCCAACAATTTTAAGTGCTAATCTTCAGAAGGCATTTTAAAATTAGCTAAAATTCTGTCAAGAGATTTACAAAAATTGTTAGCATGAAGATAATTATGTCACAGTCCTTGGACTCCATCTCTGATTGTGTGCATAAATCAGAAAATGTCAGCTGTGTTTTCCCTTAATAATTATCCTTGCAGCAATATATTATAGTCTAAACTCCTATTATAATTTTTGTTTCTGGTTTCTAAAACACCAGACAGTTATTTCAAAAGTTTGCAACTGATTAAATAATTCATATTTCCCAGAATAATAAGTGATTATCAGTTCTAAATTTTAAAGTATCGGCAATAAGTAGATCAATAAGAATGAGATTAAATTCTGTTTTTATAAACCCTACATTCTAAAGAACTAGTCAACTGTGATATTTTCAGAAATATTAATTAGGTAAAAACCTAACATGACAAATAATAGGCAAACGGAGGCAGAGGTGTGAGTATAATTCCAAGACACACATTTTTTTTTTATTTTTACACTAGATACATGAAACACAGGTGTCCTGAAATATGTATGAAGTTACTCATCATATGTTAATATGCAATGCTCTATCTTTCTTAGAAAGTATACACACATTTGACCTTTTATTCAGAAGGTGTGAAATAAAAAGTAAATCCTCTCCTTGTCATCTAATAATCATAAATTTCATGCATGTTTTGATTTTCTCTAGTCAAAGAGATTAGACCAAAGATAGAATTTTGATAAGTCCTCAGTAATTATGATAAAACAAGCTTTAGTTTTGCTCTATACTCAATTAGCTATCCTAAGAAGTATTTTGTTTGCTGTGCTTCTCATACCAAGCATTTCAGACTTAGCAAAAATTAAAAACTCCGGCTCTCTGAATACTTTGATTCAGTAACTTATCAAACTCACTGGGTTCGATAGCAAAGATATGAGGCTCATTATTTTGAATGCTTAAAGAAAAATGAAAACCATTACATTTTCCTGGAATACTAGGAAAGATATTTTGAAAAAAAATTTTTAATTCCATCTATCGCGACTAGCAGATGGCATAATGGCTATGTCGCTGGACTCCCATGTAGTCGACCGTTCGAGTCCTGGACCCAGTGACTTAAAAATCACACCAGGCGTGTGTGCATGCATGCACAAGATCCTGAGAGGAGAGTGGAGAAGGGACTATGGTGTGGCCATCCCCTCTGGGGGGGGTGATTTCTCACTTTCTGTCTCTCTGTATCTGTCTTTCTGGCAAGCGTGCGTGCACTATAGCAAAAACCTCTCCGAAAAAAGTTCTGCCTATTAACTACAATCAACAGAGTTACATTTTCCATAGAACAAATATTAGTACTTTTTTTTTTTTGAGAGAGAGTTTTGCTATAGGGCACATATATTCGCCAGAGAGACAGAGAGAAAGAGAGACAGAAAACAAGAAATCACTCCCCAAAAGGGATGGCCATGCTGCAGTCACTTCTCTTCATTCTCCTCTCAGGATTTTGGGCATACATACACATGCGCCACGCATGAGTTTTAAGCAGTCAGGTCTTGGACTTGAACCACAGTGTACTACCTGGGAGTCCAGCAACATAACCATTACTCCATCTGCTGGTCCCAATGTTAGTTCTTCCAATGAAATTTCAGAGTGCAAAAAGTTATGTGCATTAAGTGGAAAATAATAGAACCTGGATGTTATTACTGAACTAAGCATTTTAAAACCTATAGTCACATCACATAAACTATACCAAGGCTACACCAACAAAAAATATAGGAGCTAAAATCAGAGAATTCAGTAGATCCACTGAATTAATTTTCTAAAATAATGTTGTAGCCTTAGAAACTAGGTGTCTTTCTTCTTTGGGTAGAGCAAAATAAATAAATAAATAAAGCTTTTTTTTTTTTTTTCAACAAAATACATCAACCTCTTCCCATAACCACATAGAACCAGCAGATGGCATAGTGGTTATGTCTCTGGACTCCCCATGTGGCCAAGAGCGGT
>NW_006206544.1:2477015-2520257 GCF_000334495.1 Tupaia belangeri chinensis
AATCCGGTGGCTTGAAAATCACACCAGGCACATTTGTGTGCATGCCCAAGATCCCAAGAAAAGAATGGAGGAGTAGGGATTGCACTGTAGCCTCCCCCCAGGGGGTGACTTTTCATTTTCCCTTTCACTATCTCTGTTTCTGTACCTCTCTCTGGAGAATGCACACACCCTAAGGCAAAAACCTCTAAAAAATGTTTTAGTAATAAACAAATTATAAGCTTCCATAAGCTTCACTTTCATGCTTTATTCCCATGTTGACAATTTTGCAAATTATAAATTTATAAATGGACATCATTAAGTTAATTTTTAAATATGTTCAAATTTCATGTTGTATTATTAATTAGATGTTCAATTACAAAGTAATATGTGTTCTTGTAAAAAGTGGGAGAAAGACCAGGTTATTTAATAATAATTTCTTATTTTCAATCTAACATTCCATTTCTCTGAGCTAGACATTTTAAACACAATTACTATCTTTCTGTAAAGTTTTATAAGTTTACAAAAGCGTATTTTAAAGTGTGGTTTTTCTGCACCATGAATGTGTATATGTGTAGTTGTCTTTCAATAGAGTCCACATTTAAACTAAATCAGTCAGCAGTTTCTTTTTTCACATGATATAGATAAATGAATATACTGCTAGGTAAATAAGTATGTCTTTAATATATCCTATAAATTGAACACTTTTATTAATGATAAAAATATAATTATTGTATCTAGTATTGTACTCTTAAAAACAAAGCTACAAGGTATACCCGTGTATACATGTAATAGTTAACTTTTTATTATGGGGTAAATTTATCATGAGATAAATTCTTCATAATGGAAATGTTAGGATCTTTTCTTCCCATTTTAATATATTAATACATTACTAGATAAGTCTCCAAAACATCTTTCCAAAGATATTTTTGTAGCAATTCACAACCACTAGCAATGTAAGAAAGTACTAAGTTGCCTGAAACTTTACTCATAGTGGATATTATTAATCTCTTGCATATTTGCCATTTTGAGACTGAAAATCATTTTATAATACCATGGATACAATGAGGTTGACTATCTTTTATGCATTTATTGGCTATTTGTATTTTCTCCTTAAATATTGTGTTAGCCACTAAATTGTTCTTAATTAGTCTGTTGTTTATTTTAAAGGATATTAAGAACAATAACCAGGGACCAGCAGTTGGTGTAATGATTATGTTAATAGAGTCTCATGTAGTCAACCACAGTTCGAGTCCCGAACCTGGCGCCTTCTTAGACTCACGCCGGGCGCTTGTGCATGTGTGCCCAAGATCCTGAGAGGAGAGTGGAGGAGAAGGGATTGCGATGTGGCCATCCCTCCTGGGGGGTGATTTCTTGCTTTCTGTCTCTCTGGAGGGCACACGTGCCCTATAACAAAAACCTCTCAAAAAAAAAAAAATTAAGAACAACAATAACCAAAGAATGACATAAAAATCTACAAGATAAAGTGTAATTAAGAGATATTAAAGGATATCATTAAAGAGACAGAAACAAAATGTTCAAAATTATCAAATTTTTAAAAATGGAAAACAAAAAGAGAGAAAGAAAAGAAAACCCCTTTCACATGTCCAAGAAAATAGAAATAAAATTTTGAAGCTCAATGCTGTAATATTTTGCTTGCATCTGTTTTGGTTAAAAAGAAGTATCCAAACGAAAACTAGAGTTGTTATTTATTTTTAAACCATAAAATTTAATATATCTAAATGACATCTGAATAACTGATTGAGAATGGAGGTCAATTAAACAGTGTTTTTCTGAGATAAAAGCATAAATATTAACAACTTTATTTTTGTCTTTTACACCATTCCACTCCATTATTTCTTGGTTATGTGTTCATTTCCAAAATTTTTACAGTTAAAATTGTCAATGAGGAAAAAAAAATTTAAGAGAGATTTTTTTTTTTTTTGCTATAGGGCTGGTATGCTCACCGAAGGGACAGAGAGAAACAAAGAGACAGAAAGTGAGAAATCACCCACCAGGGGGCATGGCCACACTGCAATCCCTTCTCCCCATTATTTCTTCTAGTGTGCAGTGTCTGGCCTGAGTTTTAAGTCCCCGGGTTCAAGGACTCAAACTGTGGTCAAATATGTGGCAGTCCAGCAATGTAACCATTACACCATCTGCTGGTCCCTCAATGTGGAAAATTTAAGTAGATTATATGAGTTTACTTCCTTTTATTTCTTTTTTATTAATAGCAAACAATATTGCATAATTTTTTTGAGAGAGATTTTTGGTATAGGGTGTGTGCATTCACTGGAGATACAGAGACGGAGAGACAGAGAGCAAGGAATCACCACCCAGAGGGCATGGCCAGGCCACAATACCTTCTCCATTCTCTTCTAAGGATTTTGGGTATGCATGCACACATGCCGGCCTGAGTTTAAGCTACCAGGTCCAGGAGTCAAACCACAGTCAGCTAAATGGGAGTCCTGCAACTTAACTGTTATGCCATCTGCTGGTCCCAATATTGTATAATACTAATCTGAAAAACAAATGGAGTAATGTGCACAAATGATGCTAAGGCCATAATAGGCAGGAGTATGAGGGGATACCCTTACATCCGGGCAAACCACTTTGTTACCAGGCGCTACAACCTGACTCTAATTACACCTCGTCTCCAAGAGTTTGTTCCTTTTTAATTCATACCTTTATTTTAGTGGTAAAATAGTTCATTCTATTTTGACATGAGTTTGAAGTTTTGTATTTTAGAAATATTTTAATTAAACAGACAAGAACATGGTTCTGCTGCTCTATTGATTTTTCTCCATAAAGGAAAAATGGTGTTCATTCAGAGGTTAAAAATGGAAATAAACATAAATTAATTGCTCATTCTAATATAAAGATTTGCATATTTTGCTTATATAAATATCTTTACAACTTTGGCCATGATTTGAAAAAAATTATAAGAAAAATTGTGTATTTATGGCACACAACCAAATCCTGTAATGAAAAATGAAATTTGAAAACTGAATGAAGAGAGCTGATTATGTATATTGCAAGGCACACATAATTTACATGTGATGAAAATTATAGTATTAGTTTAAAATTAATGGCATTATTAGTCATCATTATTCTCTGAACTGGTCCTTTTATGACATTATCCCAGAGACAAGAGAAGATTGACCTAAAGAAGATTGACCCTTTCATCCCATTATAAACCACAAGTGGTTTAACTTGTCAACAAAAAATACACTTATCAAAATTTCCACCAACACAGCCTGGAAATGCACTGTACTGCCTCCTTGATTCAATTCTCTCCCTTATTCATGATTATCTGAATGTACTTTGTAAGCAATGAAAATGAAAATGATGGACTCTCTGCACATGACAGTGTTCAAAGCCCAGTATTGTGAAAGCTATTGCATGGCAATCACCTTGTTGCCAAAATGAAGACATAACATAGTATTTCTTAATTTAAATCAGAGTCCTGAATCAGAGAAAGTCATTGAAACAGTATCCCACCAATTACCCAAAAGAATAGCAGGGAATAAAAATGTATGTTCTTGGATATAAGCATATTCAAATATCATTTTAATGTCAAAATGGACAAACCTCATACTAATCTGATATACCATACATTATACTTATTTTGTCTATCCTTTATTTTAACAAACTGATGCAATCTCCAGAAGAGAAGGATTTTTCCTCTACTTTGTTCATTACTGTAACCTCAGGGCTTTAAACAGTGCTTGACTCATACTAGGTCTTCAATAAATAAATAGAAACTATATTACATATAGAATATAAAATGTGCATTAATATTAAAATTAAACAAAAGAAACACTTCAACAACATTATTTCCCTTGTGGTCTCAAGGCCCAGACCTTCTCTAATGTGCAGTAGCTTCTTTTTACCATTAATGGCATTTCAGTTGAAAAGTTGATAAGAGTGCCTTATTGATACAATTCTTAAAAACTGACTAGCTTCACAGGAAATGACGATAGGCATATCTTATTTTGATGACCATTAATACCATAAAGTAACATATTTATAAAACATGTTAAATATTTCAACTTTACAAACTGAGTATCTTAAATTCTTCATTAGAATAACTGAATGTTGGCTGTATTCATTCATAAAATAACAACTATAACCAAATTAAACTATCAATGTATTTGTTGAATTGCAAACAGAAAATAATTATCTAGAGCTTAATTTTCAAGTGAACTTTAGTAAGTAAAAACGGTATGTTGTAATTCAAAGACATTCCTCTCTTACTAATATTTATTTCTATTGGAAAATACTTATAAAATATATTTAAATATTTCAAATATTTTATGCTTCCTACAATCCACACAGGAACTTACTTTGAATGATTCCCTACTAATCCAACTATTATTACCTTTCACGTTTACTTTTACCGATTTCACTAAATTATTACTACCATAATGAACACAATAGTGGGTATCATCTCAAATAGTTTAAATGTTGACTAGTTCTACAAAGATCTTCTCAGCACTCTGTTCATTGACAGATTGTTGAAATCACTGAACTGGAAGAGGCTTTAAGACAGCAATAAATGTTTGTTGAAGTGAATTGACACTACTGCCTATTGATAAGAGCTTTGAAGGGAAAAATCTATATTGTTTAAAAGACATCCAAAAAAAACAAAATTTAGAACCTCACAAGGAATTAAAATCTCCACTCTTAGGATATTCTTTAGTTCTAATCTACAGCCCTTATGCTTTCCATCCTCTTGTTCTGTACTCTGTAAAGAAGTTCAATAAATATTTGTTAAATCCTATCCTCTTGTCCTGTACTCACTGGAAATGGAAAACAGCTAGTCATCTTTCTCTTGTAAGAACCCTTCATCCTTAAAGACTGTTATTAACTCCCCACTCTTCTAGTCTCAAGCCTCAACAATCCAATCCTCTAGCCTTGCTTCATCATTTGGATTTGTTTTTAAGTCTCAATTTATATACCTGCCTATCTCAGGAATCCTCTTCAGGTTCTCATTTTCCTTATTAATGAAGCTTAAAACCGAACAGCTTATCTTATGCATTTAACCAATTTTGAACGTAATCAACAAAATATTGCTTTACAACTCCTCACTATAGGAATAAGTCCACCCAACACTCCCCCCAATCCAGATGATCTTCGGCATTAAAATGACACTTCAATTTGCTAGCTCATTCAGATTTAATAGCTAAGGCTATTTCATCTCATAGCAAATAATATGTTTCTTTTCAGTATATTCAGCAGAATTTTATCATAACTTTCTTTAGTATAATATAATGACATGAAAACTGAGTTTTTTTGTTTGTTTGTTTGGGGTCTTATTATATTATGATCCTTCTGCCTCAGCTTCCTGAGTAGCTGGGACTACAGGCACATGCCACAAATACTCCGCGTCAAATGTACTTTTTTATGTTGCTATTTTCTCTTTAGAATAAGCTTATGTTTGCTATAACTATGTTTTTAAAAGACAAATTTATATAGGTTTTCAACACAAGCTTATTCTTATAAAATAAAAAAAGTGATTGTTAGGCAGGAAATAAAAGCATACTAAGTTCATCAACTGAAGTGAATGAACTCAATATAGCCTGTCCATATTTCTTGACTATAGTATTTACTGATCATAGTATAGAAGTAAATTAATTAAATTATTTTAAAAACTTAACATAGCATGAAAATTGTACTAAATAAAAATACAGTGTATGACTTATTAATCAATAGAAAATTTTTAACTTCAGTTAAAAAAATGAAGAAAAAAATACTATAGACTTGTTAGGGATGGGAAAGTAGCTAAACAGCATTTGAAGACAAGCATAAATATACAGTTTAATCATAAATGTAAAATGGTTAAACTTATCTACTATAAAAAATTATTTTGGCCCAGATGGTGGTGCAGCAGTAAAATGCCATACTCGGTGGGCTGGGCCACATAGGATTCTGGGTTCACCTCCAGGAGACCTCTCTGGGTAACCTAAGCATGAGTGTGCCATGATGTAGGTCTAGCTGGGACTAGATATAGAGCACAGGATTAGGACTCTGTTGGGGCGGCTGACTCTCTCTCTCTCTCTCTCTCTCTCTCTCTCGGAAGAAATAAATAAACTTTAAAAATTTGCAAAACAAAAGATTATCAGAATCAAATATAACCAAATAAATGCTCACTTGTTATGCCTACAAGATATTTCAAAGAGCCAAAACTTAAAAATAAAAGAATGGGAAAGGTAAATGCAAAGTGCAAAATTATGTTATATTGATAAATGGTAAAATTCACAAAAAAGATAAAATAATAAGAAACTAGGATAAAATAGCATTTAAATGCTTATAAATTCTATATCAATGGAAAACTTCAACATACCTCTCTAATTAACAAAAAGACAGTTTTCTTTATAAAGTTATAACAGATTTTAAGTGACTATCAGCAAATGCATCATAATTAAATAAAATAAATTAATCCCAATATAAATCCAATATAAATCCCAATATAAATCCAAGATATGAAAAGTGTTACTTTAGAGAAGACAGCATTGGACAGTGATATGCAATTATATTTTATGTTATTAGGACAACAGATATGCTAAAAGAGTTTTATTTGTTTATAACATGTAAATATCAAGTATCATTATTTGAAATACCATCACAGTATTTAAAATAGACATGTGTATAATACACAGTTAATTGCCTATTTTTAAAATACTAATGTAAACCTATGAATATATAAAATGACTAATTTACACAATTATGCATAATTAGATATTAATCAGTGCTATTGTGTCTTGGTCACAAAAGAAAAACTGTGTTGTATAATTTAGCACATAATTGTATAATTTCCTCCATATAGCAGTTAGTCAGCACTTTGAGTACTATGTTTGTTTTGGAGAGTTCAAATAAAGTCCAAAATGTTTCCATAAAAAACAATGAATAAATGGGACCAGCAGTTGGCATAATGGCTATGTCGCTGGACTCCCATGTAGTTGACCGTGGTTCAAGTCCCGGACCTGGGGCTTAAACTCACACCGGAAGCATGTGCGTACATGCCCAAGATCTCTGTCTTTCTGGTGAGTGCACACGCCCTATAGCAAAAACCTCTCTAACAAAAAAAATAAAGGCTTAGGCCTCTTTATTATTGTTTTTTTAATAATAAGGAGAAATAGGAGTCATCCGTTTCCAAACATTTAAAATGAAATAAATTTCAGTTTGCTTTGAGTTATAACTAATAACTAAAGGTCCGATATCAGAATGAAATTTCTTATATATCTTAAAGAAATAATCTTAAATATGGAAAATGATGGCAATTACAATAAGACCAACTGAGGCACTGTTTACGGTAGCAAGGCAAACAAGAAAACAGAAAACCCTTTATGAAAACATAATGCTCAGTTCAAGGACATTGGATAACTAAATTATCATATCATTATGATACTAAGCACAATTTAATAATATGTAGTATGTTATGTGACTACATGGAAAATGTGCATGTCGTTTTTAAGTGAATAAAATGAAACTACAAACTAAAATATATGTTTTATTCCTATTTTAAGTAAAAATAGGCACATAGATAGGATCAAAACAGCACACTTTAATTAGTGACTCATTTCTGGGTGGTAAGACTTTAAGTAATTCTGTTTCTCTACATTTTGTTTATATGTATTTCCTAAATTCTTTACATTTAAAAAATCTATAACTAACTCTCACTGAGTTCTTACTCTGTACCTAGCACTGTTCTAAATTCTTTACACGTATTAATTCTTTTAACTCTACAATAGTCCTATAAAAGAACCATTACTATGTTTTTGTTTTGTTTTGTTTTGTTTTGTTTTGTTTTGTTTTCAGATCAGAGAATTAAAGCACAGAGGTTGGGCCAGTCTGTGTGGTAGCTGAAGCAAATGGATCTCACACAATCAACTGCATTGTTGAGTCCAGACTCAGAGGCTTAAAAAATATGCCAACACACACACATACCCAAAATTCTGAAAGGAGAGAGAAATGAAAAAGGGACTGCAGCACGGCCATCTCAGTGAGGGGTGCTTTCTCACTTTCTCTCTCTCTCTCCAGCAAGTTCACATACCCTCTGGCAATTTCT
Organism: Tupaia belangeri chinensis; assembly: GCF_000334495.1. Taxonomy (NCBI): domain Eukaryota; kingdom Metazoa; phylum Chordata; class Mammalia; order Scandentia; family Tupaiidae; genus Tupaia; species Tupaia belangeri. The sequence continues at coordinate 2,485,063 of NW_006206544.1, forward strand.
TTCTTTCTTTCTTTCTTTTTTTTTTTTTTTTTTTTTTTTTTTTTTAGTAAAATAAAACACATAAACACACAGAGGTTAAATGATCAGCCTAAATTTTCCAGAGTAGAAAATAACAAAGCCTAAATTCGAATCTCAGCAGTTTGGTGCCACCAGGACCCACGGAATACACTATACATTTTACAAATAAGAAGTGAATTATCTTTCATAATCTTCAAAGCACTATAATGATTATATTAAAAATTCAAGGTCATGAGCTAGGCAGTAGTGCTCCAGTAATACAACTCTGCCCAGGTGGGAAAGGTTCTGGTTTTTCTGTTTGTTTGTTTATATTTTTTAGAGTTTTTGCTATAGGGCATGTGCACTCACTAGAGAGACAAGAGAGACAGAAAGTGAGGATGGCCTCACTGCAATCCCTTCTCCTCCATTCTCTCCTGGGATCTTAGGCATGCACGCACACACACCCAACCTGTGCCTAAGCCACCGGGTCCAGGGCTTGAAGCACAGTCAACTACATGGGAGTCTAACAACGTAGCCATTACACCATCTGCTGATCCCAGTCCAGGTGGGAAAGGTTCTGAGCTCACGTCCTGGGGCCTGTCTGGCACACCAGGAATGTGTGCTGCACCATATCCAAGTCCACTGAGACAAAGGGTAGATTGTAACATGGGAGCCTGTTGGAAAGGCTGCCAGTTTATCTCTCTCTCTCTCTCTCATAGAAGAAATAAATAATTTTTTTTTAAGTTACAGGAACAAATTTTATAAATTTAAGTGTTACCATGCTTGAAATTTATCACCAAGATCGGTTTTATCTCCTTTTCTGCATACTTACTGTAAAAAAAAAAAAAAGTGGGAAAATATTTCTCAGCAATGTTTGAAAATAGCTTTTCTTAAAGATGTAAGTCTCTTCCAAACTTTTAATTTTGCAACTTTTTTATTTTTAACACAGAAATAAAATATCATGTGTTGTTGTCCTCAGGAGCACTAAGAGATTTCCTGCCTGAGAAGTAAATGACTGAAGGGGAAAAATTATAGACCATTATGGCATGCTAATAATCCAAATTAGATAAACAAACACAAGCAATGGAAAGGAAGAAAGAGCAAATGCATTCAGCAGAGTATGGTGATAAAGAGTAATGGACAGCTCATTCTCCGCAGCTAAAATTGCACAAGCTGAGCTGTCTAAGGGAAATGAGTCATCTGGTACTCAAGTTATAAGGAAATCTTACAGAATATTTTGAGTTTGAATAGCTAACACTGCAGGCAATTGAACAGGTCTCCAAATATCTGATTAAAGTCATGCATGATTACAACTGGTATAGAATATTTTTGTACTGCTCTTGCAAATGGTAAAAATGTAGGTTAAATTTCCAGTTTTCTCTTTAGTTAACTTCTAAAGTAGATATTAATTAAGGAAGTAAATTAAGATATGCTTAACTAAATTCTTAGATATGAAAATGAAGCTTAAACTCTTTATTAGGACATTATTCACTGCTACAATGCTTCTTAATGAACTATTTTGTCCTTTTATTCAATAGTCCTTCTATTTCATATGAATTCTTTAACATAAATGGATTTTCAGCACCAGGATCTGGTTTTAAATCTCAAAAAAATCAGCCTAAGAATACTGAAGTGACTGAATAGAATAAAAACTGAGAAGAAGGGTAATATGAGCAGAGCTATGGAATCACAACAGATAAGAAACACAAAAGGTTACAGCGAAAATAAAACTACTAATAATGTCATCTATAGAATGAAGTTTCCTATTTTTTTCCAACATAATTTAATCATGTAAATTGCCTACTAAAAACCATCAGGCTAGGTGATTTTTATATTTCATTGCTTATAACATAACTCTACCATCTGTTTTTCTATAAGTGAAATATTAAAAATCAAATCAATGGTGATTTTTAAAACACATGTTCTTTTTAAGAATGTGATATAGGGACCAGCAGTTAGCATAATGGCTATGTCGCTGGACTCCCACGTAGTCGACCACGGTTCAAGTCCTGGACCCGGAGGCTTAAACTCACGCTGGGCGCGTGTGCGTGCATGCCCAAGATCCCGAGAGGAGAATAGAGGAGAAGGGATTGCGGTGTGGCCATCCCCCCTGGGGGGTGATTTCTTGCTTTCTATCTCTCTATCTCTCTCTGTCTGGCGAGCGCATGCGCCCTATAGCAAAAAAAAAACTCTCCAAAAAAAAAAAAAAAGAATGTGATATATTATTTCCCATGATTCCTTACCAATTACTAAAGAAAAGGAAAAAAAATGCATTTTCCTTTTTTTCCCTAAGTTGTCTCTGTAATAAAAACAATGTATTTTATGAAAAACAGAGGAAAATAGAATTTTATCTAATATATTTTGTAATAACATGTATCACAGTGTTTATCATTTGACAAGGTAATGATGAGCAAAGAGAAAATACCTGACAAAGGAATAGCTATATCTATAGTAATACAAAAGATCTATATGGAAGAACATTTTAATTTAGATTTTTACACAATTTGACGAGGCTCTAACAAGTTATAATTTTGGAACACAAATTATTATTCGTCTAGTTCCCATACATGTAATTTCCATTGCTCTTTATTTAATACCCTTGTTCAAACAAGTAAGTATAAAGTACTGGTTATGATGAGGTCATATTAGAATTCTGCTTATTTTTAAGCTAGCATATTACATTACTTTGTTCATTACTCCTTTCACAAAACTACACATTAAATCACCTACATGCAGATAAGATTATGGTATATGGTATATATATGGTATAAATACACATAAGATTATGGTCAAAATCAGATAAAGGTAAACCACATGAAAGACATATACCATCATGGAAATTCAAGAAAGAGTAGGTATAATTTAAATATGCAAGGACATTTGAGCCTCCTCTATGTAGGCTTCTTCAAATCTCCATACAGTTATACTATTTCACAGAAAGTTCCTAGAGTTCCTGATACTAAGGCCAAATATGATATTCCAACTCTAATCCCCAAACCTCTGTGAATACCAGGCCAAACCACACCTATTTTTGTCATTTTTACAGTAGTTAATGGTGACAGCAGTAAAGAAAGAAAAAAAAAAAAAAAGAAACTAGGTTCTGAACACATTAATGTAAAAGCTCTCTGTAAATTGTAAAGGACTACAAATAAGACTGTTATGATTATTACGTGCACAGTATCAAGTAACTACACTCAGGCCTGGAGGGTAGCACAGAGGCAAAATCTGCTGTAGTTTTGTGAGGCAGACCCATGTGGGAAGGTTGCCACATGATGTCAGGAAACCTCCCTAAGTATGCTGGGAATGCAGCCTATGATCCCGGCTGGCTGATGCTACAGGTGGCCTGGCACCAAGACCCTGTTGGGACGCACTGTCTCTCTCACTCCTCACTCACTCACACTCACACACACACACACACACACACACACAGGAAACAAAGTTTAAAAAAATCAAGTAATTACACATTACACTCATTACCTATAATCTTTTTTTTTTTTTTGAGATATATTTTTTTGCTATAGGGCACGTGCACTCTTTGGGGAGACAGAGACAGAAAGAGAGAAATTACCTGCCGAGCGTGGTGCCTATATCACAATCCCCTCCCTGTATTCTCTTCTTGGGCTTTGGGCACACACACACATACACACAAGCCCAGTGTGAGTTTTAAGCTGCCGGATCCAGGGCTTGAACCATGGTCAACGACGTGCAAGTTCAGCAATGTAACCATTATGCTATCCGCTGGTCCCATTATCTATATTCTTTTTTTTCCCCATGATCTATATTCTTAACATCAGAAATCCCTACATTAAAAATTAACAGGACCAGTCCCAAACACAGAGGCTTGAACTCACACTGGCTGCATGTGTGTGTGTGCACAGGATCCCGAGAGGAGAATGGAGGTGAGGAGATCGCAGCGTGGCCATAGCCCCTCGGTGTGTGTGGGGGGGTTGTAACTTCTCCCTTTCTGTCTTTCTGGCAAGTGCATGCGCCCTATGACAAAAACCTCTACGAAACACACACACATACACACACACACACATACACACACAGAATCTCAACAGGACTAGCTGGTAGCATGCTGGTTACGGCACCTGGATCCTACATGGCCCAATAGATGGTTCAAAACTGAACCCTGAAGCTTGAAAAACAATCTTGGCACAAGTGTATGTCCCAAATCCCAAAAAGTGGAAGAAAATCAATTGTGGCCTTACCTCACTTTCTTTCTCTCTCCCCATCAAATATACCCGCCCTCTAGGAAATTAAAAATGCAAAACTAATCATTCAAATTCTTTGTTTAAATTTACCTTCTGTTTTATCTTATTATACAATACCCAAAAAGTGCTATTAAGGCTGACATAGTGCTTATTATATGCCAGGCATATATAGTTATGCATGCTAATAACACTATTGTATAAGAGTAATATTTATGTTGGCCTCTGTTAGGGCATCCTCATTTTGTAGATGAGGAAACTAAGGACTAAAATGTTGAAATGACTTCTTTAATGTCACAGAGCCAGTTATTTTCTAAACTATTATTTACCTGTCATTAAAATGGAGAAGACAGCACACGAACGCGGAGTCTATTACAAAAATTATGTTATTAATGATAACGTCATCAAATTGTACAAGTGGAGTTGTAGCCCATGAGCACTGAACCTCTGCATTTTTTGAAATAGTCATTTCCATTGTTAAGCTACTTTGTATACCAGCCTTCCAGTAGGCTTACTCAAATTCAAGTGATCTAATGCTCACAATAGCTACTTTCATATTACAATTTGACTTTTGATAGATTTCCTTCTTCAGTCATGGTGATTTCTCAGGTTAAATCAACCACATTTCTGATGATAATTTGATACCATATGTAACCTGAACACAGGCAGAAAATGATAGTTATGAAAATTCAAATATTGTAGTACATGGAAGAGTACGTGCCTCACTATAAATTAATAAGCCAGTACATTGGAAGCTATTTTAGCGAGATCTAGTTAGCTATCTTTTCCTCAGAGATCCTTCACCAATTTAGTAGTGAGAAACAATTGGTTGTCAGTACCTAAGCCCAGAGTGCATCTTTGAATCTTGGTATCGCTCCCAGGCAGAGGTCTCCCTGACACCCATTAACACAGCTCCGAATATTAATTCCACTGAAGTGCTCCCCAGTACTGGGGGAGTCATTACTATTACTACATTGTAGTCATCCCTCAGTAGCCAAACATTCCAACGCAGGAACTGTCTCTTAGGTATAAATGCCTGGGGGGTAACCCAGTGGTTGGTTGATATTAAGTGTTTCACATCAGTTTGTTGAATTAATACTTGGTTAATACTTATATCAACTCTCTAAGAATTTCTACGCTGTTGGTTTAATTAAGCACTGTCTTAAATCTTAATTCAATTAACTTTTTAGTTGCTGTCAGACTTCAGTTTCTGAACCACATGAACCATTCTGACAAGGACAATTAAGACGCTGCTGCCAAGTGAGCATACCTGAAGAGGTGCAACTATCATGACATTTCTAAAGGCAACCTCAGGGCTGAGTTCTGTCCTGGCCAAGTGTGATATGTAATATACTAACATAGTACATACTGCCTACAGTCTACAATTGGAACACCTTCTAAATCAACATTTTTAGTAAATCAGCCAAACTATGCAAATAAATTAACACAATAATTAAATTTAAGACTTATTTTTTTCAAAATGTCTTTACACATCACCTTCTGACTAACACTTTACACATTATCTTCAGACTAACACTTTCATTAGGAGGTAGATATGAAGTACATCATTAATAAGAGATAATCAGATAATACATAGAAGTCAGGTGACCTGTCTAAGATTGAGTATTAACAAAAAAAGGATGTTCTTCCATGTTCCAGTGTTGTTTTGCTTTTATAAGACTGTCCTCTGATTTTTTTTTAAGTTATAATAATAAAGCAGTCCACATGGAGGCAAATCTTTTACCCTTGCAAAAAATAGTTATGGCTAAAAAAGAATCATATATAAGAAATAAGATAAAAAGACATTTCTAATTGCAGTGTAAATGAAATACTGCATTGTCTCATATTCCTATCTCTTTTCTTTTAATATGCTAAAGAACATATGTACTTGCTAGAGAGAAAGAGGAAAAAAGAGGAAGCACCCCCCAGAAGGTAACAACACAATGCTTTCTCCTTTTGGAATATTGAGTATGTGCACACATGTGCCCGGTGGGTTTCAAGCCATCTGGTCTAGGACTCAAGCTACAGAGTTGGCAATTGGGATTGAGTTGTCTTCACCACCACACCACCAGCTGGCCCATTCATCTACTGACAACACATCTGACTGTTGGTTATATTGGTAAACCTTCAAAATAAATACAAGATACCATTTCAACATTTTTACTACCCAGAGAATTTATACATTAAAAAGAAGACATTTATAATATTTAATTGTCTTTTATTTCATTATTTTCTGAGCCTCTATGCAAGTAAGTGCTGTAGCAAAAAGAGATGTACCAGCTTAGACTATATGCCAAATTTAAAAACACAAAGGCTTTTTGTAGAAGTCATGAAAATATCTGAATTCACATATAATTTTTTTACAGAAACTTAGACTTTCATAAATAGCCTGTTTAATATCATACATCAATTTACAAGTCAATTTTAGTTCATTTCATATGTTCCAATCAGTCTGATAATCAATTCCAGCTAAAATCAACACAAAGTACTTTTATATAACACATAGTTATAGTCCCAGAGGCCATCCCTTTACATTGAGGAGAAGCTCAGATGGCACAACACTCACACAACTAGAGGAGAACTCTCCAGTACCAAAAGTCTCCAAAGATTAGGATTCTCAGGGCCAGCAGGTGATGTGGTGGTTAAGGCGCTGGACAGTACCACATGGCTGACTATGGTTCAAGTCTCAGACGTGGTGGCTTGCTTTCTCACTTTCCCTCTCTCTCTCTGTGCTTCTCCCTCTAGTTAAATTAAAATAAATGAATAAATAAATTAAATAAAATAAGTATTTCTTTAAAAAAAAAGATTCTGAATAGCAGTCATCAGAAACAGGAAGAGTCTGAAAATCATGACTTTCACAGTTGGACAGCATATTCTTGATATGTGAATACTTTGAAAATTCCCATAAATACTTCCTCCTTAGTTTTTAAAGCTGATATTAATTAAATTAAAACCCTTGGTCTAATTTTCCATAACCATTCCCACACTCTATGCCAGACATAGACAAAGGAGAACACCAAGCTATCTGTGACCTCATGTCTTCTGTGAGCAGATAAGATCTCTATGTCACAGGATAAAAAATTTACTCAAGACAAGGAAGAGCACTGGCCAAGGTTACAAGCTATGAATTCAAAACAGCTAAATTTCCCAATAGAGAAACCATTAAAACTTTGGGACCAAGACCATGATAACCTCAGTCCTCCAGACAACAGGGCATTTACTGGGGAGTTGAGAGTCCATCACTTCTGCATATCCCCTGGGGACATGTGATTCATTATGGTCTCTGAGTATCAGGACAGAAGGATGAAGGCTCTGTTCTGTGATACTTGTTTCCTCTCTCCCATCTCCTCTGAGGTCTGTCCTGTTGGCCAAGTTCTGATGTGGTTCTGGGCAGGATGTTCATAGTATTCTCTGCAGTCCCAGGAAGGGAGCGGGCAGGGGGTGAGGGTGGGGGGGAGGATTCTAGAAACCTGACTCCACAGTGGCCTTAGAGATCTAGGTCTGTTGATGGCTATGATACTCCTTGTCAACTGGGGCTTGCAAGTGCTGACAGACAGTGGTAGTGTTATCAGGGCCCTTAGCCCAGGTTCCTGTAGATGACTGAGGAAAAAATTAGTATTGAGAGTCATAGCATGATTTTTCCATTTTTAGGAAGCCCATTTTATACAAATAGGGACAAAAAACAGGCCACTGGAATTTCTGTTCTTGTTAAGGAAAGAAGGTATTTTTGGGAAGATCAACTACAATCAAATAATTTGGAGACTTCAAAGCAATGTTAATAGACTGACTGAACAATAAATAATTAGAAATATACAAACTAAAACTATTTAATAAAACACTAGAAAGCTCCAACTATTTACTTGGGCTTATAATACAGAAATTTTCAAAAGAGGACCAAAAGAGAAAAAAATCTAAATGTTTATAACAAGTAAAGCTTGTGGCTTATGCTAGTAAGTTGTAGTTTTTTAAAGACCACCAAAACATAACCAATTTCATGTAGTCACAAGAAAAACAACTTTAAAAATTTTTTCAGTACAGTGAAGAACAACTTTAGATAACACTAAAAGTTGTTTTGGATAAAAATGTTCAATCTTCCAGGAGGAAGAAGCTAAAGAATGGAAGGGACAGGGAACAAACTAATTAAGCAGACTAAAATATCAGAAAATTCTGAAGTGTGTAGAAAATGAGTTCTAAAAGATAAAGTCAAATCAAGGTTCTGCATAAATACTAAAGATGTGGTACTGTACTTAGAGAAGACAACATGGATGGTGGGATCTTAGAATTGGATATAAAAATGCAGACTTCTTAGAAATGAGTCACAATTTTGAAGCATTTAATATATACAGCTGAAAGATTTAGTTAAAAAATCTGATGAAGCTTAGCCACAATGGCACAAGTGATAGGCACCACTGTGCAAGTCTGGAGCCACATGAGTTCAACTTACGGACCAACCTAAATAGGTCAGGTGTGGTAGCCCATGACTGTAGTCCTAGCTAACTAGGAGGCCAGAGCAGATGATTACAGTAGTGGGACCCTTGTCAAAAATACTTTCACTTTTTCTCTCTTTTCCTTTCTCTCTTTTCTCTCCCTTTCCCTCCCGTCTTTCACATGAATTCTCTCACTTAAAAAAAATAAAGAAAAAAAAAAAAAACTTGATGAAAGAAAAAAATCACCATGAATATTACCTAAATTAATTAAAGAAGGTAAAAGAATTGATGTGCTTAAAGGTCGTATCAAAACTCTCCAAACTAAGAAAGCTTCATCACAGCTGGGAAAAAAAACAAAACAAAACAAATAAAACAAACAAACAAAAAGAAATTAAAACACACACACACACACACACAGAGGCATAAACATCCATGGAAACTTCAAGTCCTTTCTGAAATGAATGAAAGAAATGAAATCCATTTTCACAGAATATCCAATTTAGAGTGAATTTGCTCTATATATTATAGATAGAGAAGAATCTTTCCTAGGGCTGTGAAAAGATCAGCCACACATGTGAAGAGATAAATACCTAAGGAATATAAGCCAAAGACTTTTAGAAAAAAATTGAAAAAGAAAGTTAAAAAAATTGAAAAAGAGTTACTGACTTATCAAAGCCAACATATTTTCTATGAGAGAAATACTCAGAGAATAGGTTCAAAGTTCTGTAAACTGAATGAAATCTTGGTAACGTAAGAACACAAAATGCCTGCACAACAAATTATTAAGAATTTTATTTATTTATTGTTTTGGTTTACTTTTTTTTAATGCCGTGATACTTAAATGTTAAATCAGTATTTTCATATGATTTGAGTTATTTCAAGTACATATGAGCATTCATTTTTTTCCCCAAAAACTCAGTATTAGGTAACAGTTACATACCACTACAATAACATTCCTCTGCTGTGCAAATTAAAGTATATAAAAGAAATGAGCATTCTAAGAATTATATACAAAAGAAACCTGTAGGCAGAGTTGAAATGAAATGCAAAATGGTGTTGCTAGTTCTACTGTTTTAAAATGTCTTCAAAACGTAAAATGAAAATACCCTTCAACATATCCAGGAAGAATCTGATGTTTCCAAAAGTATCATAAACATTTCTGATATTCCAAGTGAGACATTTAGCAGTTTCTGGAGAGGGCCACCAGGCATGCTCTGGATGATCAGATTGCTAAGGAAAGAGGAGCATCAAGTTGTTACCTTGTGTGAATAAAGACTCTCTTGTTTGATATGAACCAGATACCACCCAGCCACCCTGTCCAGGCTAAAGATCACGTCCTTTCATCAGGTCAGCTTCCTCCTGACACAGCAGGTCTCCACAAGCTTCTCCTGGTGTCCCCTGCATGGCAGATGCTTCACACCTTCTTTGGACTCCATTTTCCCATTTATGCAGAGTTGCTAATTTGAGCTTCAGTGCTCTGAATCTCTTCTACCCTGCTATCATTAGTCATATGTGACAAAGAGGTTCCCAGGGGCTGGCTGAGAAGAGGATTCCCCTACCCTTATTTCTATTCTTTAAAGTGAAGATGACTTCAAGAATCTTCTTGCCCAGTGATTTTTCTCACTCAGCACATCCTGCCCAACAGCAAGAAATATTTTATACTAGTACTAGATTTGTCTTCTGACCACAGAGCCTGAAAAAAGAAGTGAGTCAGGATTCTATTTGATGCCACCTTCCAATAGATCTGCTTCTAAAAGTTTAGAGCCATTGCAAGATGCTTTTCTTCTTTCTTTACTAACGGAATTTTGAGCTTTAATTTTTAATTTACTTTATTTCTAAGTTATTAAAATGGCCCAGATGAAAGTTTTATAGAATTATAATCCACACGATAATCTTCTATAATTTTAGATTATTTAAATGTGAATCTTATAAAAAATTGTTTCTACCTTCTTTGACTTGTATGTAGTGAATTTTAGAAGTTTTTTACTAAAATCTGCTAAAATAATACAGAAATACAGCTAGTAATTTCTGTCTTTTTTAAAAACAATTATAATTTTTTTATTTATTTTACAAAGGCTCTTATTTAAGTGATTATGAAAATATACAATTGATAATTCTAAGATAAGTGTGGCTTACTTAAAAGTGAATTTCATGTGTAAATTGCTTCCTTTCTTCTACTTTGCACAGTAGAAAGACTGTGCTTCTGTTTTCACAGTTTAACTAGTTGTCTGACATTGTCTATAATAAAAGCTGCACAAGAAAAAATCATGTATTCCAGACAACTGAAACTCAAACTTTACTTCTATCTCTGAAGGGCTAAATTTAATCTAATTAAGAGACTAATATGTTTACCCAAATAACTTTAGTTTGAAAAATTAAACTACCTAAACATACAAACCTTTGGGGCAAAAAATAGACATTACAGTTTAGTTTTTCATTTAAGTATTATCAAATCTACATTATTGTCAAAACAATTTTAATAGTAATTATAATAAATGCTAATGAATATATACATGAAATATTTAATACCAGATGCAGAATGTATTTGACAAAGATTATGTGATAGTAGTTCTTAATTTTGATTCAACATAGCGTTATGTTGTAATTCTATGGCTTTACAATGCTCGACATCTTACATTTAATTTTATTTCTGTTTTTCTAGACTTTCCTTTTCATCCTTATTTCTATGAGTAATACTTTGGAAGTTTTTCTCCTTTTGATCACTTACTTCTTTGTTTGTTAAAATATCAAATTTTTGTTATCTTTGTTTTATTTTGTTATATTTTTAATTATTTTTTAGAGAGACTGTTTGTTATAGGCAGCATGCACTCACCAGAAAGACAGAAAGAGAATGAGCGACAGAAAGTGAGAAATCACCCCCTAGGAGGGATGGCCATGCCACAACCCCTTCTCCTTCATTCTCCCCTCAGGACTTTGGGCATGCATGCACATGTGCCCAGCGTAAGTTTTAAGCTTCCAGGTACAGGACTAGAACCTGGGTTGACTGCATGTGAGTCCAGTGGCATAACCATTACGTTGGTCTGCTGGTCCCTGTTATCATAACCATCATGCCATCTCCTGGTCCCTGTTATCTTTTTTTTTTTTTAAATTAAGATACTTTTGCTATAGGACGAGTGCGCTTACTAAAAAGACAGACATAAAGTGAGAAATCACCCTCTAAGTGGAATGGCCATGCCACAATATCTGCTCCTTCATTCTCCTCTTGAGATCCTGGACACACACACAAATGCATCCAGCATGAATTTTTAAGCCGCTGGGTCTGGACTCGAAAGGTAGTCGACTATGTGAGAGCCTATCGACGTAATACTATTATGTCATCGGCTGGTTCCCTGTTATCTCTGTTTTATTCTTTAGCTTCAGGATTTATCTGTGCTTACCTATTACTCAAATGGCTGCAAATAATACTCTTTTAAACAACAACAACAAAACTCTCTATATGTCACCTTGTCTATCAACAGCATTCACCATTGTTTACAATCTCTAAGGATTCTTTCCCTTTCTGCTTCTTTAGGATACTGTACAACCTTTCTTAATTCATAATGGTGGTGTCTAAGTCATAAAACCAACCAAAGTGCTCAAAAGCTGATAAATAGATTTGGAAAATGTGCCATATACATACAATGGAATATTACTCAGCCCCAAAGAACAATAAAATCCTATCATTTGACACAAAGTAGAAAAACCTAGATAATATCATTCCAACTGAAATAAACTAGACTCTGAAAGAAAAATACTGTAACATATGCCAAATGTCCATACTCGATGGTGGAAACTGAAGAACTTGAAAACACAGAAATAGTGTAAAAGTAGATACCAGAGCTGCTGGAGTGTGTGTGTGTGGGGAGTGTTGTGAGGGGTTTGTGAGAAGGTTTTAAATGGACACATGAATGCATGTGCCTCAGCCATGTAAAAACTAGATAATTTTAAAAATATTCCATAAAAATAAATGAAAAAACTATTACCAAATGTGCACAACATAATGCAAGGTTCAATGCTGAAGAAGATGAATATACGTACATTCTTGATTTGATTCTGATACACATTAAAAAACCATAGTATACCCCACAAAGATATACATCAAACATACGTAAACCATAATATAAAGAAATAAAGAGGGCTGGCTCCATGGTCTGTGGTTAAGGCAGCTGGATCCCACATAGGTAACTCCGTGGTTTGAGTACGGGACCTGGCTTGAGAAACACATTGGCTACATGTGAGTGTATATGCAAAACCCTGAAAAGAGAGAGAGATGGTCAAGGGATGGTGGTGTGACCATTCTTACAGGGGATGTTTTCCTCTCTCTCTCTCTCTCTCTCTCTGACTAGTGAGTGCACATGCACTCTAGCAAAATTAAAAAAAAAAAAAAAAAAAAACAGAAAAAGAAAGGTACAATTTTACAACACTATGTGGTATGAACCAAAATCTAGAGGCTGACAATACTAATGGCATGGATTAACATGATTTCAAAATGTTGCTTTGTAAAATAAATAGCATAAAAATGACATTATATTGTAATATTATAAATTTGCAGATCCTATGACCCAGTATATAGTCTAAAGAATCTTTTGGTGATCTTTAAGAGAAATATAGAAAAATACAAAACAAATATGTCATAGTAATAGGAAATTATTAAAAAAGCAAATATTTATGAATAAAAGTAATGATACAAAATACTATTATTTAATTATTGATTTTGAAAATTAGAAATATGTCAGTTTAAATATAGTTAATAAAATATTATTAAAATATAACCACTATCATTTTTAAGGGAAATTATAAAAGGAATCACAGCAGCAGACAGAACAAAACACAGCATAGTAGCCAAGATGGGGAGTGGCTTCAAAAAGGTCATGAGAAATGCATATGATGAATTCTAAAACTGCTTTACACCAAAATAAAAACTTGTACTTTAATTCCATTTTTCCATGAACTTTTTGATGTTCTTTCATGTGTACTAAAAGATAAATAGTGAAAACAGTGAAAAAATTTAAAAACAAACATTTAAAAGTCATTCAACACTTGATGGAAAACAAATTCATCATTTAGGATCATACATTTGAATGGTTTATATTCATCAATAACTGACAAAGTTTTTCACCTTGAAATTTATTTAAATCCAAACACATACTTAGGAGAAAAAAGACAGATACAAAATGAGAAACAGAGTTAAAGATAAAGCGTGGGGCTGATCCTGTAGCCTAGTGGTTAAGGAAGGCAGATCCTAGGCAGATGACCACAGTTTAAGTCCCAGCCTTTGGAGGCTTGAAGAATACACCAGGTACATGTGAATGCATGCTCAAAATTCTGATGAGAAGGAGGACTGGAGGAAAAAGTACTGCAGCTTGACCACACCGCATTAGGAGTGCTTTCTCCCTCTCTCTCTCTCTCTCTCTCTGTCTCTCTCTGGTGAGCACATGTGTTCTCTGACAATTAAAAAAAAAAAGATAAAAGCATGGATAAAAATACACAAGCACCAAAAAACACAATAATATCCTACCAAAGTAAGATATAATGTACAGACTTAAACTGAATGTTTCAGTTTATGATAAAAGACATGGCAGCGTGGGTGAGTTCTGAAGTTTAGTGGTTAAGGAAGCTGGATCTCACATGGCCAACTGAATGGTTCAAATCCTGGCCCAGATACTGAAAAACACACTGGCCACATGTATGTATACGCTCCAAATCCTTACAGGATGAAGAAAAGGAAGAGAGAGATGGTGGCATAACCATGACCCCCTGGGGTGTGCTTTCTTCCTGTCTCTCTCTCCCTGTCTCTCTCTGGAGTCATACATCCTCTGGCAAAATAAATAATAATAATAATAATTTTTTAAAAAGATATGGCATATTAACATAAATATGGTCTGAGACCATCAACCTAAATTTCCCGTGAACAAAAGCCTTTTGTTCATCTTTCCTAATAGATAGTTCACAGCACATAATCAGACTTGATAGTACTGTTTAAACAATATGACCAATAAATTGAAATTACTGGGTATATGCCAAATATGATATCTTACAATTAGAGGATATATGTTACTTTGAGTTGTCTTTAAAATGTTTTTAAAAAATAACTTTATACAAGTTTAAGATTATATTTTATAATCAATTCAAAAGAGCAAATAGTCTGTAGGATTTCTCACTGTCACACAGCATTTTAAAAAATGACAACAAACATAACAGCAACAGAAAAAAACAATGCTAATTTGAACAAAAGTCGCCAGATCCTTCTCCTGAATATCTGTTAGGTAAAGGTAAAGTAATAGCAATAAATAAAATAAAATAAAATGAAATAAGACCAAATAAAACTTCTGGTAAAATAAGAAAATTTTCACATTCAAGATCTGTCTAATAGTAACAATTTTTTAAATCTCAATGGTAATTGACTCAAGTTATGATTTTATAAAGAAGGGGGACCAGCAGTTGGCATAATGGCTATGTTGCTATACTCCGTGGTTCAAGTCCCAGACCTGGTGGCTTTAACTCACACCAGGTGTGTGTGTGTATGTACCCAAGATCCCGAGAGGAGAATGGACAGAAGGGATTATTGTTGCGTGGCCATCTCCCCTGGGGGATGATTTCTTGCTTTCTGTCTCTCTGTCTCTTTCTGACTTTCTGGCCAGCACACATACCCTATAGCAAAAAGCTCTCCAAAAAAAAAAAAAAAAAAGAAAAGAAAAAGAAAATGAGAGTGAAAAACTGAAGTATAATAATAGCAATTAGGATAAAATGTGATATGGTATGTTTTGAGAGTATGCAGAAGATAGACCTAAAGTAGGCTGTAGATCCAGGGGCAACCTTGCCCTTTTATTCATAAGAAAATGCCATGAGATCAACAGGTTCACAAATACAACTGGCACCTAATTGTAAAGGAAGGGTTAAAAAAAAAAAAAAAAGAGTACCTGTTTTTACATTACAATACTGTTAGATATTAAATATAATTTTAAAAGTAAAAACAATGTACTTATATTTTATATGGTATAGGTGAAATTTGTGGGTGATTTTAGAAAAAAATAAATGTAACATTATTGGTTTTTGTTCTCTTTTTAAATCTACCTTTTATACTATAGCTCACAAGAAAACATATTGTTAATTTTCAATAGAATGGTACTTTGTAGAAAATCAAAGAATGAAGAAGGTTGACTTGAAAAAACAAAATGAAATAAGAAAATAATAGAGATGAAAATTCTGTTAATTTTCCATTGCATAAATGAAGGGATACCCAGCAATTGATAAATTGTGAATTTTAGTTCTAATATTCCACATACTTTGAAATAAATTATCCTCAAATATCTCCAGGATTATTTCTATATTTCCACAAATATTATCTTAGAACAACTAAAAGCACCGTCTACAGAAGCTGGAGCACACCTGTGGTGAGAAAAATTAAATGTGTTTCATGTGGTTCAGTGAAGTAGTTTACTCTGCTTGTTAGAGCTGTTTATTTTTCTTTTCTTTTCAAATCCAAATAATAGGTCTGCAAATTATTCCCCTGGCCAACCAGTGCAAGTTATCTTATGCTGTTTGATTCTCAAACATCTAGTGAAAACATCTGAAAGCCTATGGAAGGAGCTGATATATAAACTGCAGGACACATTTTTCTCTCTATCTCTGTGACAAAATTTCCTCTCCTACAAGTACACATAGCTCAGATTTGTTATTTTTAAAAAATAAGTTAAAGTATGTATTTAATGTATAGGCATTTATATATGTAGCCAACTAAATTATTTGTCTTCACTCAAAATTAGAGTGCCTTCTCTAGTCACCATTTTTATGATTCACTAATAGCTCTGTCCACCAAACCCTTACCCTTAGTTTTTGACTGATGACTCTAAAAGTTTTCATCTATCAAGATTTATCTACCAGAGACAAGACAGTGGTGCAGCCTAAAAATGCCACACTCTGCAAGGCAGACCCATATGGCAAGGTTCTAACTTCACATCCAGAGACCTCCCTAAGTATTCCTAGCACCTGCCCATAATCTGGTGCTGGCTAAAACTGGGGTTGGACCACAGCATCAGGACCCTGTTGCGGGAGATTCTCTCTGTGCGCGTGTGTTTGTGTTTGTGCGTGTGCCTGTGTGTGTGTGTGTGTGTGTGTGTGTGTGTGTTTGTTTGCCTCATGGGAGAAATAAATATTTTTTTTAAAAATGATGCATCTACTTAATTCTGATCCTGGGGGGGATGGTCATGCTGCAATCCCTTCTCCTCCATTCTCCTCTCCAGATCTTGGGCACGCACGCACACGTGCCTGGTGTGAGTTCTAAGCCACCAGGTCCGGGATATAAACCGCGGTCGACTACGTGGGAGTCCAGCGACATAGCCATTACGCTAACTGCTGGTTCCCTCAAAGGATTTTTTGTAGCAGAATTTTGGTCTAGGTACTTTTCATATACCAACATTGTGTTAACAAACAAGATGGCAGATTTAAACAACAGGTGAAAGACTGAAATACAATGCAAGTCTCAGAAGAAAAATTTTTCTTCAACATTATTGTTTTCAGCATTTCTACACTGTTTCCAACATTGTTGAATTTTATGACTTTTCACATAGTCTACTAAATGTCAATTCTCATTAAGATATCTTTTCTTATTTTGTTTCTGTCTTTTAACTAGTAAAATATTGTACTTTTTCTAAGTTATCATCTCATGTGACAATGCAATAACATTGATTTGAGACCTACTCCAAGATCCATTTACGGGAAGTTATTTTAACAGAAATTAATACTTTTTTAGTTATTTATTTAATTTTATTTATTATTATTATTATTTTTAATTTTCTATAGGGCACATGTGCCCTATAAATCACCCAGTTAAGTGTGTTTACTGTTATTAGAGACAGACAGAGAAAGAGAAAGAGAGAAGGCAAGTCTCCAGGTCTGGTATTCAAACCCTGGTCAGCCATGTAGGAGTCTAGTGCCTTAAACACCAAGCTACCCACTGACCCCAACATAAACTAATTCTTAAAATTTTTCTGGGGACGAGCAAATGGTGTAATAACTACATCACTGGACTCCCACGTAGTCAACTGCAGTTCAAGTTCCAGACTCAGCAGCTTTAAACTCATGCGGAGCATGTGTGTGTGCATGCCCAAAAGCCTGAGAGAGAATTGAGGAGATGGGATTAGAGTGTGGCCATCCTCCCTGGAGGTGATTTCTTGCGTTCTGTCTCTCTGTCTTTCTGGCAAGCATGCATAGCCTCTAGAAAAAAATCTCTCAAAAATACAATAAAATAATTTTCTGTAAGAAAATTTGCCTGATTATACCTTGGTAATGAAGATAAGACTAAAAGAACAAATGGGAAACAGCAACTGTTTCTGCTTCATTTCAATTTAGCACAAAAATATCCCAAATATTTCATTTCATTTTGTAAAAATATAAATATGTTTGCATAATCTGAAGTGTGCTAGAACATGAGATGTCTAATTTCATATCCAGATGTTAATGTTTAACTTACCAGCTATGAGACTTGGATAAAAAATTAACTACTCTAATCCTTTGTTTCCCTATATTTAAAATAGTGACAACTCAGGTAACTCTCTCATTGAATTCTTGTGCACATTAATTATTTATTTTCCTCTTTTAAAAGGGTAGTCATACATTGAAAGACTTTCATGATCTGGTTATCTTGCCTGTACTGGCAATATCAGACATCTATAGATTCAATGTGTTCCCCCCCCCAAAAAAAAAAAAATCATTTGTTGAGTGATTTTAACAGGACTCAAGGTTAAAAACTTGAAGATAAAAACTTGATCCAATCAAGGTCTAGAAAGCTGAAGCTTTGAGGAAGAGATTAGTATTAGGTTTTCATGGCAGGGCCTCCAACAACTGATTTTCTGATGGGATTATAAAGAGAGAGACGAACAAGGAAAAGAGACCATGCCCTTTTGCCCTTTACTATGTTGTCATGCAGCCCCACCAAATGTAGTCCCTGAATGTTTTACCTCCAATCCATGAGTTGAATAAACTATTGTATCTATAAATCATCCAACTGCAAGTGTTTCCTGTTATTAGCAACAAAATGGACTAAAATACATACTATCTGTAGTTCAAAATATAGCAGCATTCTGCTTATATTGCCTTCTTAAACCACCTCTCCCTTACTCTGTTGACCTGTAGAGTCCTGCTTAATCTTAAATAAAACAAAATTAATTTTTTTTAAAAGGCACCTATCACACTGATCATCTCAAAACAATCATTCTATTTTATCTAGACAGAGGAAATATTTCTAATTAATTCAGTTACTTATTTAACAAATATTTATAGAATGTCCACCATTACCTATTACTTTAGAATTTATCTAAAGCTATATACTTCATTTATCTTCAAATTGTAGTTGTTTAGATTTTGATCTTCTTAATTATCTTATTATCAAGCACAAGCTCAGTATGCTGAGTGAATAAAAGCAAGACTGAAATGCCACCCTTTCCACTCATCTATTTGTAGAATTAACTTTTTGTTGAGTTGACTTATAACATTTCCTATTCAATAGATTAAAACCTGGGGATTATTAATACAATGTCTTC
The DNA here is from genome assembly GCF_000334495.1 of Tupaia belangeri chinensis. Taxonomy (NCBI): domain Eukaryota; kingdom Metazoa; phylum Chordata; class Mammalia; order Scandentia; family Tupaiidae; genus Tupaia; species Tupaia belangeri. Next base: position 2,504,239 of record NW_006206544.1, read on the forward strand.
TTTGACAAAGAAGAGAGTTTCAGCACTGGGGAAAATACACTATGAGCTATTGTCTAAGGAGAAAATTAATGAATTGTGCAAAAAGGAATAATGTTGGATGGAAGGTAAACAAAAGTATTCAAAAGGCTCCAAGAGTAAAAAATATGTATATAGGAAAGGACTTGACACTCAACCTAAAAAAAATTTAGGACAGACAATAAAACCTAAACTTAGCATAGTGGATGGCTTTTAAGGACACAACCAAAGTCCTTTCAGCCATGCAGGGTTTCTGGGCTAATGTGTGAAGCTATGTGCTCTTTTGCTTGTTCCTTCCATAGCTCTGCCAAAAGGCAGTTCTGGTGCAGCAAGAACTACAGAAGGTATAATATTACTAGTAATTTGGCCAAAGTGACCTTACTATAATAAGAATGTTTATAATAGGAACAACAATAATAACCAAAAATAACATCTATGATAACAAAATCATCAATGCTTCCTTCCACTGCAATATGCTTTTCTCTAACTGCATGGATTTGCTATTGCACCTCTAGTATGGTATGTCCATTGAATGACCGATGACATTTTTTTTTTTATCTTTCCTACTATCAGTCTGCCCATTCTCTCTAAATACTTTCACAATGTCTACATACTCATTAATCCCATTATTTCTATTCTCATATCTCTCTCCTATATTGATACCACCTAACGAATCAATGAGTTCCAAGTGAATATGCTAAAGATTGTTCATTAGCTTTAAAACATTTCTGTTTTTTTTTTAAAAAACACTTTTATGATGGAACCATCCCAGTCAAAATCATGAAAGAGTTTATTGTCCTAAGAAAAGAATTCAAATATCTACAGTATATTCACTTATTTATTTCAATCTGGATCCAGTCTTCTTTTCTAGACATTTCTCTCACTATTTTTCTTTCCAAATCATTTTTTCGATTGCTTTTGGACATGAACCACTTATACAACTTGAATTATCTATGCATACTTTGCCACCCAAATATGCTATGTGTATTCCACATTCAAATCTTTCTTTACCTTGCTGGATTACTGGCTCTCTTCTTCTTTTTAACTTATTTATTTTCCCTTTAGGTTTTTGTCATAGAGCACATGTGTTCACCAGAGAAAGAGCGAGGGAAAGTGAGAAATCACCCACCAGGAAGATGGCTACACTGCAATCCCTTTTCCTCCATTCTCCTCCTGGGATTTTGGACATGCACAAGCACATACCTGAAGCACCAGCCTGAAGCTGCCAGGTATGGGACTCAAACCAAAGATGACCATACAACACTTTAATCCACTCTTCAATATCCTCCCCTAATAAACCAAGAGTAGTTATGGCATAGAAGTGATAGAAAGTTATTCCAAATACATACAAGGAAAACAGAAACAGTGTCAAACTCTTCTAGACCATGCTGAGGAGAAAGTGACTTGGGTAGATTATTTCTTGATTTGTAGATTACAGAAATGCTGACCTGAAATGAAAGTATCACTGAAAAAAGAAGTCATATAGATACAGATATTTGATATAAATACAGAAATAGAAAGATACAGCGCAAAGGTGATATAGATTTAAATTCTTAAAAACATAAGAAAGGCAATATAAAAGAAAGCATAATAAACCTAAAAATAAACCCTTAGAAAAAGAATGAACCAATAAGTAATAAGAGCAAGGCAATTCCACAAATAATAGCCATATTCTTATTGCAGCTTGGGGGAGAAAATGCAAGGAATCAAAAGCAACCTACTGCAATTATTTATTATGATGAAGAAACAAACTGAAACCACTACGGCAATGTAAGTATGGTCTATTATAGAAGAGGGATGCTTGAGAGAGTTTACGATAAAGGACCTATTAATCAGAAGAGGTGTGTATCAACCTGGATATTATCTTCCAAATATTAAAGTTCAAAGTATATGACATTTGGAGCAGTTCCATGGTACAGTGGATAAGGAAGCTGGATGCCACATGGCTGACCACAGAATTTGAATCCAGGCCTCAGCAGCTTGAAAAAATGCTGGATGTGTGTTCATGTGCACTGCAAATGCCAAGCGGATAAAGAAATTGAGGAAAAGGGATTGTGTTGTGATTATGCTCCACTGGGGGGAAAGGTGCTTTCTAACTTTCTCTCTTTGTTTCTTTGTCTCTCTCTGATGAGTGCTTGTGCTCTCTAATCAAAAAAAAAAATCTCATTCTATTTTTTTTATTATTATTATTTTAATTTGTCCAGACAGAGACAGAGACAGAGAGAGAAAGGGAGAGCAAGGAAGCAAGCCGCCAGGTTCAGGGCTCAAAATGCAGAAGGCCATGTGGGAATTCAGCACCTTTAACCACCACACCACCTGCCGATACTGCAAAAAATATTTTAAAATGACATTTGAAAAATGTCATATGAAATAAATAAGCATAATACCACTTCACCCAGTTTGTAATACTTATAATTTATTACTAAAAGTATAATATTCTTTAAAGAAACCCATGATAATTTCTTTATCATCTGATAAACCCCATATTTATGAAAAAAATATTTTTTTTTAGGTTTTTGCCATAGGGCATATGCATCCACTGGAGAAAGACAGAGAAATACAGAATGGGAAAGTGAGAAATCACCTCTTGGGGTAATAAGCATGTCACAATCCCTTCTACCTCTGCACCACTGTCTGGATCCATATCAATGATATTTCCATTTTAGAGTGAAGGTAATGGGAGCCAGCTGGTAGAGACAAAGCATCATAACCAAGCTCAAGTTAGAAAATGTAGAGACAAGATTTGAGCCCAAGTTTTCTGCTCTTTGATCAGGAGCTGATTACAATACATCCTACTACCTGACATGACCTACTTGTAATTTTAACATGTTGCTTAAAAATAAAACACTTTCAGGACCAGCAGTTGGCATAATGGCTATGTTGCTGGACTCCCATGTAGTCGACAGCGGTTCAAGTCCCGGACCCTGTGGCTTAAACTCACATTGGGCACATGTGTGTGTGTGCCCAAGATCCCGAGAGGAGAATGGAGGAGAAGGGATTGCAGTGTGGCCATCCCCCCTGAGGGGTGATTTCTCGCTTTCTGTCTCTCTTTCTTTCTGGCTAGCACATACACTCTATAGCAAGAATCTTTCAAAAAAAAAAAGTAAATAAATAAAACACTTTATTTGAAGTCATTAGAACTTTACATACACCACTCTGCTCCTAAACATATTTGGTGGTCTATATCTAAAACCTAATTTATATAGTTTAAGCTAATAAGAGGAAGCTGTATTTGGATACAAGAGTTATCTCCCAAAACATAAAACTGTAAAACTCTCCTTTGAAAAATCCGTGAGAAACTCAGACAGTTTTTCTTTACCCCTGCCTCTTTATCATTTCTCTCTTCAGACTCGTCTTTCCTGCTTTTCAGTATACATGCCAGTTATAAAACAGCCACCCTGAAGCTCCAACCTTTTCTTTTTTCTGCTCCAATAGTCCAGAATGAAAGAGAGTCTCTTGTCTCAGATATCTGGGAGAGAATCTGACTTTCTCAGCCCGGGTTAGTTTTTCTAGTCAGATCCAAGTAAACAGAATCAGGTGATATATGCAAAGCTTTGAGGGCCTATATACATCTATAGCTTTTCTGGGACAGTGACCATTAAAAATAAACATGAAAGTTACATTTATCCCATAATTTATCATAAAGTTTGTCTTTCAAAGAAAAGAGTCCTATAATAAAGGAATACAATAATGAGGAAATTCAATCCTGAGAGACTAAGCATGAGATAATCTGAATGTGCCGCCTCAAATAATCCCCCTTGGCATGGAGACACTTGAGTGGAAGGCAACAAAGAAGTACCAAACACAGATAGAGCTCTTTGCCTTCCCCTATCTGCCTAAAAACAGGCACATTTCCCTTCGTGAATGTGTTCCCACTTACCTCTAGCATACTAGGAAGAAAACAACGCTTTTTACAGGAGATAGAAATTCTGCATCAAGATGGATATGCACAAATAAATATCACTAGAATAAACCTTATCTTCCATTAATATCTCCACAACTTATTACCCCTAAAAGCCCAAACTCCTTTTTCTTAGTCTCTTCAGTTCTCCACAATTAATTGCACTCTGTTAAAAAAGTATACAGACCCTAGGGCCTAATGACGACTTTGGGTTTTCATTTACTTTATGTAAAAGTTTTTGTGCATATAAAATTTAAATAATTACAACAAATAAAATGTGTATGTCTTCCCTGCTTTTAATCTGTCTACTGAGTTTAAGTCACATGTCCCAGTTGCTTAGCATAAGAGGTTAAATGTAGAGTTTTTCCATCCCTGCTGCCATGGATTAGATAACCATGTGTCCTCCAAAGGTTTACATTTTGAAATTCAGTCCCCACTATAATAGAGTTGGGAGGTCAGGCATACTAGGTGGTGATTAAATCATGTAGTTTACAAAGTGAGGCCTAGGGATCAGCAGGTGGTATAAAGGTTATGTTCCTGGACTCCCACGCAGTGGACTATGGTTTGAATCCCGAACTCAGTGGCTTGACACTCATGCTGGGTATGTGTGCATGTGTTCCTAAAATCCCAAGAAGAGAAGGGAGGAGAAGGGATTGTGGCATGGCCATACCGTCTCGGGGGGTGGGGGTGATTTCTCACTTTCCATCTCTCTCTCTCTCTGTATCTCTGGCAAGTGCATGTGGCCTATAGAAAAAATATCTTAAAAAAAATTTTAGGCCATATTCATGCAAGACAAACTGCGGTTCAAGTCCCAAATCTGGTGGCTTGCTTTCTCACTTTCTCTCTCTCTCTGCCTGTCTCTGGTGAACACATGTGCTCTATACCAAAAAAGAAGAGAAGGAGAAAGAAGAGAAGGAGAAGAAGGAGAAGGAGAAGAAGAATAAATAAATAACTTTTTAAAAAAATAAGTGAGGCTTAGCAGGTGGTAAATAGATCATGGGCACACCACTCTGATGAATAGCTTAATAATGTTCCTTGAGTCCCTGTGGTTTCTAGCTCTTAAGAAAAGGACTTAATTCTCACAATAAAAGGTTGTTACAAAAAGAAGATGGCTGGCCCTAGGAGTATCTGTCTGTCTCTCTCTCTCCATGAATCCACAATCCTCTCAGTCACCTTGTGATGTAGCTGGCTTGAATGCATTCCTGTGGCTTTGGAATTTCTTTTTTCTTTCTTTTTTTCATATCTATCTATCTATCTATCTATTTATTTATTTATTTATTTATTTATGGTGCTAAATGATTTACTTTAATAAATTTGTCTTTAATCCAAGTATAAAAACAAGATTCTTACTATTTCAGCTACAGTTAAATCCAAACTTCAAAACTAGATGATAATTAACATGTTGATTTTGAAACATTTTTAACTATAAGGATATCAAATATAAAACAGAACTGTTAAATATTTAATACTTTTTGTCTCAATACTAAAAATAAACTTCCTACCATTCAAAGGTTATAAAAAGGGCCCCCCAAATTTTAAACAAATACAGTAAATGCTGGTTTTTATATTTGTTAAAAAATTTTAAAAACAAACAATTGTATTTGAGTACTTCCAAGACACCCAAAAATAGCTAATAGAGGTAGTAGGTATCATGGTCTTGGTAGAAGAAATCATGTCACTGTTTTAAATATTGTGAATGGATTTTTAAACCACAAATTAAAACAAGATAACTTTTAAGGCTTTTCTGTATTTTTATTTTGCCAAAAAGGAACCAGATTTAATGTCATCACTCTTCACTGAAATGGACTACTATAGGGAGGTTATGGTTTTTCTATTTTTTCATGGCTAGTTGTTTACTATTGAATGTCTAAGGGAAATTCTCATTCAAACTGAGTATTTTCACATGAAAGTAATTAGTTTTCATTAAAAATAAATGATATAATGTACATATAAATTAAAATATAGCCATATGCAAACTAGTAAGAGACATTCTAATTAGAATACTGGAAAAGTGGTCACTAGGAAGAAGACACAGAGGGAAAAAACAATTTTTTTAAGGTTTTGCCATAAGGTCCATGTGCTTGCCAAAGAGCGACAGGAAGAGGCACAGAGAGAGGGAAAGTGAGAAATCACTCCCCAGGGGATTTGGCCACACTGCACTCCCTTCTCCTCCATTCTCCTCTCAGGATTTTGGGCACGCAAGTACATGCGCCCAGCATAATTTTCAAGCCACCAGGTCCAAGATTCAAACCATGGTCAACCATGTGGGAGAAGTGTTCAGCACCTTAACCACCACACCAACTGCTGGCGCCAGGAAAAATTATTTGAAACTGTGATAATACTTTTGTTGAATCAACTACCATCAATGTATTCAGACTAAAGACAGAAAGAACATGTGAAATGCTCAGAAGAATAATTTCTCCTCTAGTTAAAACAAATGTGGTTTATGGAGGAAAAAAATAAGCTAATTTTCTAAATGAAAATTACAAAAAATTGGATTAGTAACTTCTTAAAAATTACATCCCTGATATTTTTAAGGGAAAAAGGTAATTTTTTTTAAACAAGGATATGAGACAGACAAGTTTAAAATCAACCTCTATTATCACTGAAAAGTAGCATCTTTCTACTAGTGTACCAGTGGAAAATAAATGAATAAAATATAATAAAATTTCAGGTATTTTCTATTAAATGTGGTAAAACAATGGAATGTTTATATCTGAAATATTAACTATGAATTTATTTTCATTTATAACAAAATGTTTCTGGATTATTTAACTCTTCTCAGTGTTCAAAATTAAATGTGTTTTCCATACTTAGCCAGTATATTGGTAATGTGAAGATTCATTCCACTGAAGTAAAACTTAAAAGGATTCAAATAAAAAATAAGTATGAAAATACCTAAAATTTTTAAAATTTTTGTTATTTTACAAAGATAGACAACTTTTCCTGACATTAAAAAAGCAGCTTTCTGGGACCAGCAGTTAGCATAATGGCTATGTCGCTGGACTCCCACGTAGTCAACCGCGGTTCGAGTCCCGGATTCGGTGGCTTAAACTCATGCCGGGCACATGTGCGTGCATGCCCAAGATCCCGAAAGGAGAATGGAGGAGAAGGGATTGCGGCATGGCCATCCCCCCTGAGGGGTGATTTCTCGCTTTCTGTCTCTCTGTCTCTCTGGCGAGCGCACGCGCCCTATAGCAAAAACCTCTCCAAAAAAAAAGAAAGAAAATCAGCCTTCTTTTCTCTAAATAAAAGTATTTAAATAATCACAATATAATCTTTTATATCAGAAAAACAAATTCACATGATCCACTCATAACACTCAAGAATTACAATCCAGAAAGGGGTAGGATCCCTGAAACAAAAAATGTCTTTCCTTTTGTCACCTCTATTCCTTATACATAATTTTTATTTCACATCATTTACATAAATATTATCACAATCTGACCAGTAGTGAAGAAAAATATTGTTGGCTTTCTAGAGCTCGTCAAATAATTTTACTCAGTCTTCTTAGTAAGTTTCTTTTTAAAATTATCTGAAGCATCAGCTACAGGTTTTGAGTCAGAAGAACCAGTGCCATTATAGGATGATTTTGTTTCACTTTTCTTTTCATATGATGAAAACTGCTGCTGCCAGCCAAACACCATCCGACTCAATGTGTCCTCAAAAGGAGCAGTAGTGGGAACCAGTGGTTAGTGAATGGCTATGTCGCTGAACTCCCACGTAGTCGACTGCGGTTCGCGTCCCGGACCCGGTGGCTTAAAACTCACGCCGGGCGCGTGTGCGTGCATGCCCAAGATCCCGAGAGGAGAATGGAGAAGAAGGGATTACAGCGTGACCATCCCCCCTGGGGGGTGATTTCTCGCTTTCTGTCTCTATGTCTCTCTCTGTCTGGCGAGCGCACGAGCCCTATAGCGAAAATCTCTCCAAAAATAAAAAAAGGAGCAGTAGTTACAGTAGATGTCTCTGTAATCATCATGGTTATCTTTGTGGTTACAAGGAAGACAGTATACAGAAACAAGATTATGCTTTGATATTGCCAGATATTTTGAGTGCTGGAATGTGAAGATAACTGACCCCAATAGGGTTATCTTAGAAGGGTAGGACATCTTCAGCCATTCATCACCTTCTGGTTCCCAATCTCCTATTAACAGCTGCTCAAAATTTGTGATAATGGTACCATCTGCACCTTGGCCCCATCCAATAGCTATCATGACTATCCAGCCATTTTTGTAATAGCTATTAGCATGTGTGACTCCACCTACTATTTTCCAAATTCTGCTCACTTTTTTCATTCCCGAAGCCAGGAGCTGAACAGGTAAAAATGAATAGCCTTGGGAAACTAGGTCACATAGGCAAAAAAAATATAATATACCAGATTGAAGATGCCAGTAATATATTAAGTGTTGTTTGCAAGAAACCTCAGTGGAGATTCTGCAAGCAGTATACAGGATAATATTCCACCACCAAAACAGTGGAGCATAGCACTAAACCAGCTTGAAATGGGATTCTTCTATGCTACTGCCACTGCTCCCCGCTGATGATTCAGCGCCATCACAGACACTAGATAGTGGGTGATGTCAAAAAAGGGGAACATGGACGTGCAGGAAAAGGCCAAAGTCAGGTCATCCCACGGAGACTCCATGACTACAACCAACCGCGGTGGCCAAAGCAGACACTGCGATGGGCTACCAGCGCACTTGGTGAGAGCTTATTACTATTATTATTTTAATTTGACCAGATTGAGACAGAGAGAGAGAAAAAGGGAAGTGAGAAAGCCGGCCACCAGGTCCAGGACTTGAACCACAGTTTGCCATGTAGGAATCCAGTGCCTTTAACCACCATGCCACCTGCCAGCCCCTGGGCTTTCCACTAGAATTGTGAGTCAAATAAACCTCTATTTCTTTATAAATCACTATTTGCAGTTTTTATGTTAGCAGCTCAATAGAGAACTAAGACACCTGCATGTCTTATATACACGAACACACATGCACACACATACTTATTTATATTAGGTCATCAGAAAGGTCATGACGTATTTTTCTGTTTTTCTATGCAAAAATATGTCATAACTTTTCCAAGGACCCAATGCCATATAGTTGTTGAATATATGGACTACATCTTTAAATATATGATGAAATCTTAACCATTGATCCAATCTGCAAATACTGAATTGATAGTAATGCTTTTAGGATCAATCACATAGAATATTCCAGGGAACAGATTAGCAAAATCCAAATAGATACTAAAAATTCTGAGAGAAAAAATATTTCATTCTGTTTGATTAAAGATTACCAAACCAAAACATGCCCACTCAAATAGGATATAACATATTTTTTTGTTTGCTCTTATTAAAGCAACACTAAAAATACCCTGCTAATTTAAGGGGAAAAACATGAAATATAGTTAGAACTGCTGATCTAGATTAAATTATATAACTTATAATAATTTACATAATATAAAGTATATAAATTATATATAGTTTAAAATTTATAAAGTTCAGTAATGAAGGGCTATGACAGCAGAGTTCCACATTTCTGATCATATTCAATTTTAAATGAATAACTGCAAGAAGATCCGTTTTATGCTATTTCTCTATGCACCCTGATACTCAGACTAGTGCATGCAATATTAATGTTCCCAGTTTTGTGAGTATACGGCATACACATCTCCAGTAAAAGAAAAACTCCTCAATTCCTAATCATTTCAATGAGCTCTAATGTAATATTTCCTACATTGGAAATCACGGCACTTTATTTAAGGAAATCAGTCTGGCCAAGTGAGCTCTGTGGAGTGCAGCTTGCACAGACGTCAGTTCAAAGGATCAGATGTCAAAGTGCTCCCTCTAATGTCCCTTAATCATCACTCCGATTAGTGCTTGAATAGGACTGTGATTAAAAATGCTGCTGCCATTGTCTACCTATTCAGGCGTCTAGCATTCTACGTGGGTTCCACAGATTAGTGTTTGAATAGGGAGGCGATTAGAAAGACAGCTGCCATTGTATGCCCATTCGAAAAACAGCAAAACTCGCATATTTATTTGCTATGAGCACTAAATAAATGTTTTGCAAAGGTAAAATATACCATTAGACTCTAAAGACAATTTGGCTGATTTCTTTTGTTCAGAGCACTCTATTTTCCCATGTACAAAGATATTTTTTATTTGCAAATACAGTAATATGCTTCATTAATATCTTTTAAAATATACATATTCTGTTTTTATAGACAAAGTCTTAACACACATCTGCCTTATTATACAGTACTTATTGACCTACAATACATCATACAATCCTAGTTTAATATTTATGATTATGCAAAGAATTTTGGTGTAAACAAATCAAATCAATTTGGTTCCAGATCTTTCAGATCCCTTCTCAATATTTTTGCATTAACATGAAGTCTTTATGAATGACTTCTACCAAAAGAAATTAACTTGTCAGACATTTGACTCTCAGGCCATCCTAAGAAGGTGAGCACAGCTCAGGTTAATACTCAGAATCCCTGCCAAGCTCCCACAACAGTTTCAATCAGACTAGAATTTCCTGGGACCATGAAGAATTCCAGTCCTTAATGAAACTGGCAAGGATCAGCCCATCATGTTGAGACTTTTGGGGGGAGGGAGAAGCATAGCAAAAAAATTCACAAGAAAAAAGTTCCTTTCAATTTTATGCATATAAGGCCGTGCTTAAAAAATCTGATGGTGGCCCAGTCTCAGGGGCACAGTTGGTAGCACACTGAATCGCAGTGCTCAAAAGCCACATGGTCAAACAAGGATTCAAATCCTGACTATGTGGACTGACACACACCTGGTATCCATGTGCCCAAGACCCTGGCAAGCTGGGTTTTCATCTTGATATGATAAAATCCTGTTCAGAGAACCCCTCTTTTCCTCTTCCCCTTCTCACACACACCTATTGCTACCATAAATAAATACATTTTAAAAAAAGATCTGCTGGTCATCTCTCTCTATCCATCTCTCTGTATCTTCTCTCTCTTATACTACACACACACACACACACACACACACACACACACACAGCTGCCAGGAAATTTCTGGTAATAGGGGAAATATTGCTTCCTACTATCATCATTAGTGTCTTCTTGTTCATCACCCCTGCCTATTCTTCCCTTATTTAGTTGGGCTACTCCTCTATATTCATTGTCAAAATAGATCCAATCCATCAATGCTGATGATAGCAATGACACAGAGGGTTATATATGAGGTGTCTTCAAAACGTTCATGAAAAAAGTGTGTTATGAAAAATAATGCATAGATTCCAAAAAAATTTTGCACCAATATTAACTTGTATTTTAATTCCATTTATCATGAACTTTCTGAAATCCCTTCAGATATGTGTATTTCTGTATATACATTAAATGAATATGTATATGCACAAATGTGTGTGTATATATACATTGTTTTAAGTATAATATGCATATTAACTCATTGAATATATCAGGTAGATACTATTATTACCTTCATTTACTGATGAGAAAAACTGACAGGAAAAGATTAAGGATTTACTCAATGTAACACAGCCGGTAAATGGCAAAACTAATAATTGAACCCAAGCGGTTTACTTTTTACACTCTGTTTGTTTTTGTTTTGTTTTGTTTTTCTTGAGAGGTTTTTTTTGTTTGTTTGTTTTTGTTTTTGGCTATATGGCACATGTGCTTGTCAGAGAGACAGAAAACAAGAAATCACCCCCCCTCCATTCCCACCCTGGTAGATGACCATGCCACATTCCCTTCTCCTCTATTCTCCTCTTGTGGTTTTGTGCACACACACCCACGCCTACAGTGCATTTCAAGCCATCAAGTCCAGGACTTGAACCATGGACAGCCATGTGGGATTCCAGTGCCTTAATCACTAGGCCACCTCTGGCGCCTAGAACTTACTCTTAACCAACATCTCTACAGCTATCTTACCTCTTTTGGTTCTATTGTCTTCTCTTATAAAGACCCCACCTCAAAAGACAAGTAAATATAAAAGGAAAATTTTTCATTCTTATGTTATATCACTAATTGAAATGCACCTTTATATGGGGAAATTTTTTTTCTAGTTCACTTTAAATTCTCACTAGGTAACTATGCTACATTCTAATTAACAATGAAGTTAGTTTTTAAAAAAATAAAAGAGCAACCATTATAAACATTTCAAACTAGAGAAGAACGAAATGAAAGTAAGAGGCTGATGGCTGACAATTATAAACGAGTTTAATTTGTTGGTCACATGAATGTGGAGAAAGTTGTGATCAGTCTAAAATAAATAATTAAAGCAAAGTATGTTTATAACAGCCTCAGGATATCAAGAGTTAACACTTTTCTTCTTTTTAGTCAATTACCATTTTATTACATATTTCTGCCTGGAGAATAAATCTTTGACAACCCTATCCGACAAGGGGAACGAAGCATAAATAAAATACACACTTTCAAAGAAAGAATCTAATATTTGGCAAAACTTTAAATCACCACATGTACCAAACAGAGTTGCATTCTTAATGACAAAACACATACTCCTCTCGTTAAATAATCAGACTAGAAAACTTTAAAATTAATGTAATTATTTATCATTACCATCATCATCATTACCTCTCCTCAGTCTCATCTCTTGGTATTTTTCTCTAGTATTCCACAATTTCAGCCATGCAGTACTGACATTATTTCAGTACCTTAAGTACAATACCTTTATCTTGGTCTTTCTGATACACATTTTTCACTCTGGTGAGATCTTTCTTCATTTTCTTTCATATTCATTTTCAATGCAAATTCTAGTTCCTTAGGAAGGAATCGGGAGGGAGGAAACCTTGAATCCTGAGACCAGACTATTTACTTCAGTTATAACTCCCATGGCAAGCTGTACTGACAAACATGCTAGTGAACATGAGTTGAATGTTTATGTGAATGACTAAGTTGTCAGGACAATAACAGTTTCTGTACCTTTCCCCTTCTTGTATCACAGTGGTTGGCCCATATTAGCTCTTCCATTAATATTTGGTAATTAATCATTTGTACAATTAGATTCAAGTAAATATTGGGACAAGAGATGAGTCATGACATATTTTTCTGTATTTGTCTATGCAAAAATACATCATGAGTTTTCAAACAACCAAATAGTTAGACTAAAGCAGAATTAAAATAGATTGAGTAATTTGTCTGTCATGGTGTCACAGAGATATCAAAAAGTGTGATACGGGGACCAGCAGTTAGCATAATGGCTATATCGCTGGACTCCTATGTAGTCAACCGCGGTTTGAGTCCTGGACCCAGTGGCTTAAACTCATGTCGGGTGAGTGTGCATGCGTTCCCAAGATCCCAAGAGGAGAATGGAGGAGAAGGGACTGCAGCGTGGCCATTCCCCCTGGGGGGTAATTTCTCACTTTCTGTCTCTCTGTCTCTCTCTGTCTTCCTGGTGAGTGCATGTACCCTATAGCAAAAACATCTCCAAAAAAAAAAAAAAAAGTGTGATACAATAAATTAATTCTTTAAGAAAGTTCATTGCTATGTAAACTTACTTATTTTCAGCAACTAGATTAATATTAATTCAAAATATTCAGGAGATACTCTTTAGAGTTTTTAATTCTTATATGGATGTTAGCAACCAATCAATAACTTCATATTTTAATTGCTATTTCAGGGCATACTACATATTCTTTTCTTTTTGAGAGAGAGAGATTTTTGCTATAGGGTGCATGTGCTTGTGGTGAGAGAGACAAAGAAACAGAAAGCAAGAAATCACACCTCTCCCCCTAGGAGGATGGCCACACTGCAATCCCTTCTCCTCCATCCTCTTCTTGGGATTTTGGGCATTCAGGCACATGTTTGAGTTTCAAGCTGCCGAGTCTGGGACTCAAACCATGGTTGGTCATATGGTAATCTAGGAACATAACTACTATGCCATCTACTGGTCTTCATACTATATATTCCTAAAGAAATCTGGGTGATGTTAGTAGATAAGATTTTTACACAAAAATATCTCCATAAGATGGTAACCAGCAGATGGCATGGTTAAGGTAGTTAAGGCACTAGACACTCCCACTTAGTCAACCACAGTTCAATACCAGGCCTGGTGGCTTCCTTTCTCATTTTCTTTCTCTTTCTCTGGTCATATTAAAAGAAATGAATGAATAGATAATAGTTTTAAAAATCTTCAATGGAAAATCAAGATAAAGTTTTATGTAAGTGCGGATTACTTGTAGAGTTGATAATACTAGCTCTATCACTCATGTGACAATAAAAAAATCACTTATCTGCTCCAAGCTTATTTTCTAGTCATTAAAATAAGTACTAATTATAATAATTCATAAAGATAACAATAATAATGATCACACACCAAAATGTAAGTTCCATAAGAGCAAAGACTTCTTGTGTACATTCTCAGCACAAGAACAGTGTCTTACATGTATTATTCTTAGCACAAGAAGTGTCTGACATGTACGCTGAATCTTCCATTCAATCATTATTTACTGAGTACTTATTACATGTCTGACACTGAGGACACAGCTGTGACCAAAACAGGTCTTCATAGACCTTGTATTCTAATGAGAAAAGACCAAACAGGTTGCCATGGTTTTAATGTGTCCCCCAAAACTAAGTATTGCAATTGTATACCTATTGTGATGGCATTATAAGAGTGGAACTTTTATCCAACTATGCTGTTGAAAAGTGGGGCCTTTGGGAAGTGACTGGAATTGGAAGACATCATCAGGATGAGGGCCCTGTGACTGCTCTTATTAGCTTTGTAAGATCAGGAAACACATGCACTTCTCTTGTTGAAGTTCTTTACTTATGATGTTCAATACAATCTCAGAACTTTATGAGTCTCCACCAACAAAGACTCTTACCAAATGCAAGCCCTTGATCTTGGACCTGATAAATCATCAGCTAAATAAACCTCTGGTCTTCACAAATTACTCAGTGTGATATTCATTTCTGTCAACAGAAAAGCAAACTAAAACAGAAAAAAATAAGCAACATTTGCAACAGTCTGTTAGCTGGCAATATGTTCAATGAAGAAAAATAAAACAGGAAAGAGAGTATAAAGAACAAAAGCATGAAAGAGTATTTGCTTTATAGAGTTAGTAAACCATTAATTTATTTATTATTATGAAGAGCTTAGCTCAGTGTTCTGTCTCCCCTTACTGACTCCATCATCCTCATCATCACTACTGTTATTTGGGTTATTGTTACAAAATACAGCATTATGGCAAACGGCTGAATTCTGTCTTACATACAGTGACTAAATCGTAGAACATCAGAAAAAGTAAGTGAAATGTATTTACTTCTAAGTTTAGAGATGGAAGGAATGAATATATGACAAATTGAATTATAAAACATGTAATCTAAATGAGGCATTTTTATCAGATATTCAGAAATACTTGTGTACAGTAAGTATGTCATGAATTCATAAGGAAGGAGAAATGCAAGTATTTTCAAGATCATGAAAATTTATGCAACTTATGTTTACATAATGTACTCACAGAAATGGTTACATATAGGATTTTTCTCAAATCAAGATGCTGTAGGCAAACTGATCGCTGTTCAAATGTCTATCAATTTTGAGTTAACATAATTTGGGAAAAGGAAAATAATCATATGTTTGAGAGCCATTAAACATGGTATGATTCAAACGCTCAAAAGAATTCCTTTTTTACTCTGGGATAGTTTAAAAAATTATCCTAAACTGAACTGAGTTGCAATCTTACAGTTACAATGACCATTGTCCACATGTCTTTTTATAGTAAATGTTGCCTTTCCATGTATTTCCAGAGCGATAAAAAACCATCACATATACTCACAACATCAATAAAAATTAGTAGACTTTAGGTCCAGCAGATAGTGTAGTGGTAATGGTGTTGGATTCCCACGTGGCTCACCACAATTCAAGTCACAAACCCAAAGGCTTGAAACTCACACAGGGCACATGTATATGCATACCCAAAATCCAAAAGAGAATGGAGGAGAAGGAATTGCAGCATGACCACTGACCCTGGGAGTGGTTTCTCTCACTTTCTCTCAGTTTCTCAGTTGAGTGCACATGCCCTATGGCAAAAATCTCTCTCTAAAAAAAAAAAAAAAAAAAAAAAAAAAAATAAAAACACAA
>NW_006206544.1:2520959-2543833 GCF_000334495.1 Tupaia belangeri chinensis
AGGAGAAGGGACTGCAGCGTGGCCATTCCCCCTGGGGGGTAATTTCTCACTTTCTGTCTCTCTGTCTCTCTCTGTCTTCCTGGTGAGTGCATGTACCCTATAGCAAAAACATCTCCAAAAAAAAAAAAAAAAGTGTGATACAATAAATTAATTCTTTAAGAAAGTTCATTGCTATGTAAACTTACTTATTTTCAGCAACTAGATTAATATTAATTCAAAATATTCAGGAGATACTCTTTAGAGTTTTTAATTCTTATATGGATGTTAGCAACCAATCAATAACTTCATATTTTAATTGCTATTTCAGGGCATACTACATATTCTTTTCTTTTTGAGAGAGAGAGATTTTTGCTATAGGGTGCATGTGCTTGTGGTGAGAGAGACAAAGAAACAGAAAGCAAGAAATCACACCTCTCCCCCTAGGAGGATGGCCACACTGCAATCCCTTCTCCTCCATCCTCTTCTTGGGATTTTGGGCATTCAGGCACATGTTTGAGTTTCAAGCTGCCGAGTCTGGGACTCAAACCATGGTTGGTCATATGGTAATCTAGGAACATAACTACTATGCCATCTACTGGTCTTCATACTATATATTCCTAAAGAAATCTGGGTGATGTTAGTAGATAAGATTTTTACACAAAAATATCTCCATAAGATGGTAACCAGCAGATGGCATGGTTAAGGTAGTTAAGGCACTAGACACTCCCACTTAGTCAACCACAGTTCAATACCAGGCCTGGTGGCTTCCTTTCTCATTTTCTTTCTCTTTCTCTGGTCATATTAAAAGAAATGAATGAATAGATAATAGTTTTAAAAATCTTCAATGGAAAATCAAGATAAAGTTTTATGTAAGTGCGGATTACTTGTAGAGTTGATAATACTAGCTCTATCACTCATGTGACAATAAAAAAATCACTTATCTGCTCCAAGCTTATTTTCTAGTCATTAAAATAAGTACTAATTATAATAATTCATAAAGATAACAATAATAATGATCACACACCAAAATGTAAGTTCCATAAGAGCAAAGACTTCTTGTGTACATTCTCAGCACAAGAACAGTGTCTTACATGTATTATTCTTAGCACAAGAAGTGTCTGACATGTACGCTGAATCTTCCATTCAATCATTATTTACTGAGTACTTATTACATGTCTGACACTGAGGACACAGCTGTGACCAAAACAGGTCTTCATAGACCTTGTATTCTAATGAGAAAAGACCAAACAGGTTGCCATGGTTTTAATGTGTCCCCCAAAACTAAGTATTGCAATTGTATACCTATTGTGATGGCATTATAAGAGTGGAACTTTTATCCAACTATGCTGTTGAAAAGTGGGGCCTTTGGGAAGTGACTGGAATTGGAAGACATCATCAGGATGAGGGCCCTGTGACTGCTCTTATTAGCTTTGTAAGATCAGGAAACACATGCACTTCTCTTGTTGAAGTTCTTTACTTATGATGTTCAATACAATCTCAGAACTTTATGAGTCTCCACCAACAAAGACTCTTACCAAATGCAAGCCCTTGATCTTGGACCTGATAAATCATCAGCTAAATAAACCTCTGGTCTTCACAAATTACTCAGTGTGATATTCATTTCTGTCAACAGAAAAGCAAACTAAAACAGAAAAAAATAAGCAACATTTGCAACAGTCTGTTAGCTGGCAATATGTTCAATGAAGAAAAATAAAACAGGAAAGAGAGTATAAAGAACAAAAGCATGAAAGAGTATTTGCTTTATAGAGTTAGTAAACCATTAATTTATTTATTATTATGAAGAGCTTAGCTCAGTGTTCTGTCTCCCCTTACTGACTCCATCATCCTCATCATCACTACTGTTATTTGGGTTATTGTTACAAAATACAGCATTATGGCAAACGGCTGAATTCTGTCTTACATACAGTGACTAAATCGTAGAACATCAGAAAAAGTAAGTGAAATGTATTTACTTCTAAGTTTAGAGATGGAAGGAATGAATATATGACAAATTGTTTCTCTGGTCATATTAAAAGAAATGAATGAATAGATAATAGTTTTAAAAATCTTCAATGGAAAATCAAGATAAAGTTTTATGTAAGTGCGGATTACTTGTAGAGTTGATAATACTAGCTCTATCACTCATGTGACAATAAAAAAATCACTTATCTGCTCCAAGCTTATTTTCTAGTCATTAAAATAAGTACTAATTATAATAATTCATAAAGATAACAATAATAATGATCACACACCAAAATGTAAGTTCCATAAGAGCAAAGACTTCTTGTGTACATTCTCAGCACAAGAACAGTGTCTTACATGTATTATTCTTAGCACAAGAAGTGTCTGACATGTACGCTGAATCTTCCATTCAATCATTATTTACTGAGTACTTATTACATGTCTGACACTGAGGACACAGCTGTGACCAAAACAGGTCTTCATAGACCTTGTATTCTAATGAGAAAAGACCAAACAGGTTGCCATGGTTTTAATGTGTCCCCCAAAACTAAGTATTGCAATTGTATACCTATTGTGATGGCATTATAAGAGTGGAACTTTTATCCAACTATGCTGTTGAAAAGTGGGGCCTTTGGGAAGTGACTGGAATTGGAAGACATCATCAGGATGAGGGCCCTGTGACTGCTCTTATTAGCTTTGTAAGATCAGGAAACACATGCACTTCTCTTGTTGAAGTTCTTTACTTATGATGTTCAATACAATCTCAGAACTTTATGAGTCTCCACCAACAAAGACTCTTACCAAATGCAAGCCCTTGATCTTGGACCTGATAAATCATCAGCTAAATAAACCTCTGGTCTTCACAAATTACTCAGTGTGATATTCATTTCTGTCAACAGAAAAGCAAACTAAAACAGAAAAAAATAAGCAACATTTGCAACAGTCTGTTAGCTGGCAATATGTTCAATGAAGAAAAATAAAACAGGAAAGAGAGTATAAAGAACAAAAGCATGAAAGAGTATTTGCTTTATAGAGTTAGTAAACCATTAATTTATTTATTATTATGAAGAGCTTAGCTCAGTGTTCTGTCTCCCCTTACTGACTCCATCATCCTCATCATCACTACTGTTATTTGGGTTATTGTTACAAAATACAGCATTATGGCAAACGGCTGAATTCTGTCTTACATACAGTGACTAAATCGTAGAACATCAGAAAAAGTAAGTGAAATGTATTTACTTCTAAGTTTAGAGATGGAAGGAATGAATATATGACAAATTGAATTATAAAACATGTAATCTAAATGAGGCATTTTTATCAGATATTCAGAAATACTTGTGTACAGTAAGTATGTCATGAATTCATAAGGAAGGAGAAATGCAAGTATTTTCAAGATCATGAAAATTTATGCAACTTATGTTTACATAATGTACTCACAGAAATGGTTACATATAGGATTTTTCTCAAATCAAGATGCTGTAGGCAAACTGATCGCTGTTCAAATGTCTATCAATTTTGAGTTAACATAATTTGGGAAAAGGAAAATAATCATATGTTTGAGAGCCATTAAACATGGTATGATTCAAACGCTCAAAAGAATTCCTTTTTTACTCTGGGATAGTTTAAAAAATTATCCTAAACTGAACTGAGTTGCAATCTTACAGTTACAATGACCATTGTCCACATGTCTTTTTATAGTAAATGTTGCCTTTCCATGTATTTCCAGAGCGATAAAAAACCATCACATATACTCACAACATCAATAAAAATTAGTAGACTTTAGGTCCAGCAGATAGTGTAGTGGTAATGGTGTTGGATTCCCACGTGGCTCACCACAATTCAAGTCACAAACCCAAAGGCTTGAAACTCACACAGGGCACATGTATATGCATACCCAAAATCCAAAAGAGAATGGAGGAGAAGGAATTGCAGCATGACCACTGACCCTGGGAGTGGTTTCTCTCACTTTCTCTCAGTTTCTCAGTTGAGTGCACATGCCCTATGGCAAAAATCTCTCTCTAAAAAAAAAAATCATTCTCTCTTCTCTTTTCACATATACTCTCTCTATAAACATATTTATTTATGTATATATACATAAATATATTTACTTATAATTTTTTTAACAAAAGAGACAGCTAGATTTGGAGTAAAAAAATCTTTTGGTTCTATTACGGGGTTTGATACTGTTATTGAAAGTAGTTTAAAAATCCTAACAGACTATATATATAAGAAAGAAAATAATATATAAATTGACAACTCAAAAAAAAAAACTAGACAGAATCCTTACTTTCCTCCATGTTACTTTCATATAATAATATATGCCACCACATAGTCAGTTGCCCAAGTTAAAAAAAAAATTGTTCTTTACTCTTAATTCTTATTGTATTGTTCATAAAATCCTGTCAATTCTATAGCTTTGAACTTCATCAAACATTTCCATTACCAATCCTACTCTTTTTCTTTATGTTTGCATCATTTCTAACTTATGTTCCTATAAGGAATGCCCTATTATTTTACTTTGTGACTAATGTACAGTTTCTAAAATGATACTATAGCATTTTAACTCCTTGCTTGCCTCTTTCAGTGGTTCTTTATCTGTAGGATATAACTCAGGTTCATAGCTTGACTTTTGTTTCTTAAATTTCATAGTTATATCTGGAACAAATGGCTATGATTACCGGAAAAAGGAAGCAAGAACATGAAGAATATACATCTGTTTTTACCTTCCCCTTATCTTTTAATTTCTCCTCATATTCCATGTACTATGCTTCTCTTCTTTTCCACCTGTAAGTTTTGCCATAAGATATGTGTGCTTGCCAGAGAAGACAGAGAAAAACAGAGAGAAGGAAAGTAAGAAACCATCCCTTGCTCCTCCAAGGAGGATGGCCACACTGCAATCTTTTCTCCTCCATTCTCCTTCTGATATTTTGGGCACACACACAGGCCAAGCAAGATTTTCAATCTGCCTGGTCAATGACTTGAACCGTAGTCAGTTCTGTGTGATCCAGCACTTTAACTACCAGGCCACTTGATGGCTCCTGACTATGCATATTTTAAGTCCTCATATTCTATAGATGAAAATAAATCATGTGAATCTTCCTTTATGCAGTACTATTATCACCAAAATATCTCATTTTACTAGCCTGGCCCATACAGCCACACTACATTTCTCAGTGTAGCAATATGTCCAGTGACATAAAATAATTAGGCGAAGTCATGATCTTTTCTCTAGTCCAGGACAAAGTTTTGGATTATAATAAAAAATTACTCTTTAGGACAAGTATTTTCAAGATCATGAAAATTTATGCAACTTATGTTTACATAATGTACTCACAGAAATGGTTACATATAGGATTTTTCTCAAATCAAGATGCTGTAGGCAAACTGATCGCTGTTCAAATGTCTATCAATTTTGAGTTAACATAATTTGGGAAAAGGAAAATAATCATATGTTTGAGAGCCATTAAACATGGTATGATTCAAACGCTCAAAAGAATTCCTTTTTTACTCTGGGATAGTTTAAAAAATTATCCTAAACTGAACTGAGTTGCAATCTTACAGTTACAATGACCATTGTCCACATGTCTTTTTATAGTAAATGTTGCCTTTCCATGTATTTCCAGAGCGATAAAAAACCATCACATATACTCACAACATCAATAAAAATTAGTAGACTTTAGGTCCAGCAGATAGTGTAGTGGTAATGGTGTTGGATTCCCACGTGGCTCACCACAATTCAAGTCACAAACCCAAAGGCTTGAAACTCACACAGGGCACATGTATATGCATACCCAAAATCCAAAAGAGAATGGAGGAGAAGGAATTGCAGCATGACCACTGACCCTGGGAGTGGTTTCTCTCACTTTCTCTCAGTTTCTCAGTTGAGTGCACATGCCCTATGGCAAAAATCTCTCTCTAAAAAAAAAAAAAAAAAAAAAAAAAAAAATAAAAAGACATTTACTTCAATTAAAATATTTTATACTCTCTCCTCATGCATGCTTTCTTTCACAGATCCTAGAACAAACACAAATGTAGGATAATCAAATGACAAAATATGAAATCTATTTATCTTATATTTTTTAAATGCAGCCTCCTTTTACTCTATGAGAATTACTCTATTGTTGTTGACTATAGCACTTTTAGGGTCCAGAATGGCTCCAAGATATCTTGTCTTGGTAACAAAGTGATTAGTGTTAACATGTAAGACACAAATCACAGTGGAGTAGGGTTGACTACTTTAGTGTTGAACATCGTAATATTAAAAGACCAGTAAAACATCCAGGTGTAACTACCATAATAAGTGCTTTGGTGCAGGTGGGCTCTTGGTTAGAGATACTGATCTGTCAATAAGAACACAAATAGTCACTGAAACTATGGCAGGGAATGTAATGACCAAGAGAAGTATAACTAAGATTGCTTAAAGTTCCTATTTTGAAATCTGTAAGTAGACTTTAAAACTTCTACTCAAAATGTCTTCTCATAAGCAGTTTGTTACTATATTAAAATAAGTACTAGTTCTATGTCAGAATTTATACTATGAAAATCCCCATCTATATTTCAAAATTACAATGTCTATATGTCTACATGACCATAAGGCTGGGTTTTAGACTCAATATCCCTGTTCTATTTAAAATTTTATACTTTGATGTAAGAATTTCTAGAGGGTAATATCTCACAGTATATTTTTCTCTGTGTTACTTTTTCTTTTTGCTCACATTTTAAACTTGTATTTCCTTCCAAGTGTCAGTCTCTTGAATTAATGTCTATCCTCATATAAACACTTGCACACAATTAGTTACTAGATTTATTACATTTATCAGAATTAGTAAAGAGATTGTCAGAAATGACCACTTAAAATATATTTATTTCAAACAAACTATTTTTTATATAATTCACTACAAAGTTCTCAACAAATGAAACTAACTAATAGTTTAAAAATATAAACAGCCAAATTGTACCTCACCAGTGGTCCCAAAGAATTCAATAATGCACAATGTGTGGTAGTGTGAATTAAAAAGACCAGGGAAGCCCACCCAGTTAGTCAGTCAGTAGTTCTGTGGCCACCTGTGTCATCCAAATCCACCTGGTTCCTACTGTGGTTTGGCAGTTTCTACCTATGTTTAAGCATCTCTGGGGACATTTCTAGGTGCTGAAACTGGCTGGAACCTCCAGGACAGGAGTGCTTTTGTTGGCAGCCATATTAAGGGCCAGTAATAGGACAAGGTAAGTGAGGTACCTATGGCACAAAATTAAATTGGCAGTCACTCTCAGGGTTGTGCAAATATAGACCAGATTCCCTTATGGTGTCTCCATGGTCCTGCCAACCCTTACCCTCCTTTCTATAATTTCTTCTACTCAAAATGGGAGCTTGCCCTTCATTCCCTACTCAATACCAGCACTCAGCTGAGAACTTGCTGGATGAAAAACAAGGAAAATCATCAATCCTGTTAAATCCAAGCACAAAATCAGACTTTATGAATGGCGGTAGTTTGTTATAATCCCTCCTTTTTCCTCTGACAGTGGATTTAGGAGGGAGCATATGATGAGTTAAAAGTAACTTTTTCCCACCTTCATCCTTCTCACCTAGACTACACAAATATTTTATTGATGAAGAGACAAGACAAGAATGAAAAGAGAAGGAAAAGGTCCAGAGATACTAGTAGATCCTGGAGGAAGATCAGTACCCAGAGACTCCAGCTGTTTACAGAGGGCTGGCAATACCAGCCAGATGTGTGGAAATCATGAGACGGGGAATCTGACTCACTAACTAGACAAAGACCAGGGAGAAGACTGCCCATGAAGTTTTATGAGCTCCAGTACTGAGGAGCACATCAAAATGACTGCCATGTGGTCAAGAGTGGCTTCTAGAGGTGTATGTGGGGGGTAAGGGGCAAGTAGGGATCTGAGGAATGGGAATGAGGGATTGCTCCAAAGCCCCCACAGTGGTTACTACTAGAAAGATGACAGGAAGAAACAGCTGGCCTCATCTCCCCTCCCACACTTGGCACAACCTTCCAAAACTCAGATGTCAGCCCAGAGAAATAAAGAGGGTCAAGCAGGCAAAAAAAAAAAAAAAAAGAGTTCTAAAAGTGACAGAGATGACGTTTCCACTCCCAGAGATGGTAAGAATAGAAATTAGGTTCAGTTAGAGAAAAATAAAAGGTTTTATCATTTGAATGCCTGAGTTTCTAGCTTGATATTTATATTCTCTACACAAACACTGCATTGTTCACCTAGTCAAGAAAGTATTAAGTTGCAAAGAATTTTGATTTCAGTTACTTTTTTTTAATTTCAGAAATTTGTTCAGGCATTAAGTTTATTTTTGAAACAAAGCTACTGTTAGCAATCAAGAAACCAAGCTCAAGCTTGAGAAATTGTTTTAAAATATTATGCAAGAAGAAGGACCAGCAGTTAACGTAATGGCTGGACTCCCATGTAGTCGACTGTGGTTTGAGTCCCAGATCTGGTGGCTTAAACCCACGCCGGGTACGTGTGTGTGTTTGCCAAAGATCCCGAGAGGAGAATGGAGGAGAAGAGACTGCAGCGTGACCATTCCCCTGGGGGTAATTTCTCACTTTCTATCTCTCTGTCTCTCTCTGTTTCTCTGGTGAGCGCACACACCCTATAACAAAAAAAACTTCTCAAAAAATTTATGCAAGGAGAAGCAAGAGTAGACAAAGCATGACTATCTTCCTATGAATCTGGTCAAATATTCATTTAGTTTTGGAGCTTAAAAATGGGAATTCTGGGGATCAGCAAATGTTGTAATGGTTATGTCACTGGACTCCTATGTTGTTGACCATAGTTCAAGTCCCAGATCCAACGGCTTGAAACTCATGCTAGGTACATGTGCGTGAGTGCCCAAAATACCAAGAGGAAAATGGAGGAGAGGGGATTGTGGCATAGCCATTACCCCTAGAGAGTGATTTCTCTCTCTCTCTCTCTGTCTCTCTCTCTCTCTCAAGCACATGTGCCCTATAGCAAAAATCTCTCTTAAAAAAAAATTGGAATTCCGAACCAGCAGATGGCATAATGGTTACATCGCTGGACTCCCATATAGTTGACTGCAGTTTGGGTCCCGGATCCAATGACTTAAAATTCATGACAGGCATGTGTGCATGCATACCCAAAATCCCAAGAGGAAAAGGGATTGTATTGTGGCCATGCTCCCTTAGGGGGCAGGGTGTGATTTCTCATTGTCTGTCTGTCTGTCTGTCTCTCTCTCTCTCTCTCTCTCTCTCTCTGCCTGTCTCTCTGGCAAACACATGTGACCTTATAGCAAAAATATCTCTTAATGAAAATTGTAATTTCTAGTGTGAATGTGATATATCAATATTGGGATATGCACTCTATATCAAATTTAATTAAGCCAAGTGGCTGGCTATTTCAAGCAAGAGTGAATGAGATTGAGTGGTAACTTTGTTTAAGTGAATTTTGTCCCTAGTCATGTAAACTTGAGAAGGAAAAATGAGCCTGGAAAACGAGACAAGCCTTAAGGATAATTTCTGTAAGTTAACCACATTTAGAGCACAAGAAATCATGTATGAGAAAACATACTGACCTCTCCCTCCTAGAAACTCCTACTGTGCTCCTGTGGTTCTCATCTCACTCTCCCCCTCCCCTATGCAATAGCACTTCTTAGCCAGAGGGTCATCTCTGCCAGCCCTTTACACGCTATGCTCAGCACCAGCTAACCTATACTGGAGCCCGAGGCAAAGAAAAACAATATGACCCTACGTACATCTTTCATTTATTAGTTATTTTGATTACTGTTTTGGCAGGTCCTCACATTTTGTACCTAAAACCAGTGCCACACTTGCCTCATCCTAACTCCTGAATTCTTGCCTCCCATCGTCCTTATTAAGTTCATCTTCCACACTCAAGCCAGATTGATTCAGCTAAAGGCAAATGTGACTTGCATTGACACTTAAAATTCCTTCATTGTGCTTCCTTTAAAATGATACTGTTACTATTTATTGATATCTCTGTCTTATCCAAAAGAATGTAAGAACTTCTCTGTAAGGCCTCTATCATATTCATCTTTATGCCAAATAGCGCAATGTGACAAGCGACACGGCATGCAACCCACTGCTAGTGGAGAATAAATACAGAAGCAAAATAGTAACAGAGATTGTGACTCTCTCTCGCTCACTCTCTCTCACACACACACAAGACTGATCAGAACCTAGACATTATTTACTCATTTTCATTGTCTATAAGAAAAAATTCAATGATTTATTATTTTCTTATTTAAAAACAAATCCTACTTAACAAGCTCTCATACCAGACTACAAGAGTTTAATCTCTAGGTCCAACATTCAGCTATGACTTAGAACATTTATTAAGCTTCCTTGTGTCTCAGTTCCCTTCTTTATGAATGAAGATAAAGTATAACTACCTCAATAGTGTGGTTCTGAGGATTCAATGAGTTACATTACAAAAAGCATTTAGAAATAGGAATACAAGGCAGCAATTTAAAAAAAAAATTGTACTATAGGATGGGTGCACTTTCCAAAGAGAGGAACAGAGAGAAAGAGAGAGAAGGAAAGTGAAAAAGTCCCCAGCAGGGATATGGCCATGCCACAATCCCTTCTCCTCCGTTCTTTCAAGATTTGGGGTATGGAGTGTTTTCTCTTTTCTTTTCTTTTTTTTTTTTATTTCATTTATTTATTTATTTTTTGTATATACATTCAATCACATTGTTTAGCTTACAGTGTGAGCATTTCAGTATGTTAACATTTCTCTCCAGTCCCGTTGATCAAAATATCTTCAACCAATAACACCACACCTCCCCATCCCGTCAATGCTCTACCTCTGTATCCCTTCACCAAATGTCCTTCTTTAGGCCCCACTCCTCCACATTTGGCGTGTTTTTTCAAGATGTCCAGTGCAACACTCAAACAACACAGTAGTCCATGTGGGATTCAACTCCTTAAACACCATGCCACTGGCTGGCCCATAGATTTTTAATGCACATTATGATTTATTTTTATTTTTATGTTTTTACTGTGAGCACCTATATGTCATGCATTCAGAAAAAAATTTTCTAAAATTACTTAAAACATGTCTAATAATTGACTGAATTTAACTGTCTTTGCTTTCTCCTTTCACTAGAGATTAAGTTTTCTGATACATAACATTTTCTGGTTTTCAAAAATTGTTCATAGAAAATGAGTGCAAAATATTTATGTAATTAGGACAGTTCAACATTTTCAAAATGGCAAAAATAAACAGCAGTTATAGAACACCTGCTTAAAAGATACTGGAAATAACTGCTTCGTGCTTCATTAACCAGTATAAACACATTTGCCAGTTTAAATCCCCTACTGAATTCAGAGTTTCCAATTAGTGCTAGAACGGTATTAAACTACCAGTAAATTCCTGGGCAAAAACTTCAGAATTGCCATTCTTAGGGCACTCTGACAGGTCAAGCAGTTGCTATTTTTTAAGAAGCTTATAATTTATTTATTTAAACCAAATCAGTGTCTACTTTAATAAATAATTTTAGACTATTTGTTTTTTGTATATTTTATTCATCCTTGTATAGCACTCCATACAGTGGTTGAAATATGGATGCTTCAAGCACCAAAGAAGTAAGAGAATGACGTAAGAAAGGCAAGAGAGCAAGAGAGGACTATACAATACCTCAAGAAAAATGTCTTCTCTGAGGCTTCAAAACAACCCAACCTACAACCCAGATACAAATATGCAAGGAGTGATAAGTTAGCGATTATTTGAATTAAATAAAAACAAGAACATTGTAAAAGCAAAGCAAAGAGAAAAATAAAAATAATAAATATTTATATTACTTTTTTTTGATAGAGGTCTTTGCCTTAGGGCCTGTGCATTCACTGGAGAGAGAGAGACAGAGACAGTGAGAGGGAAAGTGAGAACTCACCCTCCGGGGGGATGGCCATGCTGAAATACCTTTTCCTCCTGGAATCTTGAGCACACATGCACATGCACCTGGCATGAGTTTCAAGCTACCAGGTCTGGCACTTAAACCATGGTTGGCCATATGGGAGTCCAGTTGTAATCACTATGCCATCTGTTGGCCCCTATGTTTACTTTTTATATTTGGTGGTAAGGGACTTGGCTAAAAATATTACTCTTGCTATCTTCACAAATAATGGAAGTTTACAGATCACAAATATGACAAGTATTTTCCTTAACTTTGCTGTGTCTATTTTCTCATAATCTTATTTGTCTTTTCTAACTAGGAAAAGTGATATACTGGAAAGGACACATTACATCCTGATGACGAGAATTCTAGATCTAATTGCAACATTAAGTAATTTCAATGAATTTAAGTAAATCACTTATTCTTCTTCCTAGCCTTTGTCACCGGTTAAATGAGCAAATGAATCTGAGTCTCACAGTAAAAATCAAAATGTAATATGCAAAGATTCTCTGGAAAATACAAAGCACTATGCATGAAAATATGTAATCCTAAAAAAATAAAATAAAATAAAAGAAGGAAAGAAAGAATTCCTATAGTAAAAATGTAGAGAATATTTAAAAACAGTTCTATTCATTTATTCATGCATGCATTCATTCAACAAATATTTAGTGAATACCAACTACCTTTTCAGAGGCAGTTCTTAAAGTTAGTGAAACAAAACACAAAAATCCCTGCCCTACTGAACTTCACATTCTAATAGAAAAAGACAATCAACAAATTATGAGTAAAAAATGCAAAATATTACTAATGAGTGCTATGAAAAAAAATTAATTGAGGCTAAGAAGTGCTAAGTAGGAAGGGTAAATTAGAGTTTTAGATAAGAGAAAGACTTGCTGAGGTAACAATTGTGCAAATAAAATTGTGCAAATACCAAGAGAGCTAAAAAAAATCACTGAATATTCTGAGCACAGAAATTTTAAAATAATTTCTTAGATGTATCGTTTAGAACAGACTCTACAGGTGAAAGCCATATGCATGGCTATTTCATTATAAGGCTAATTTCAATCATCTGAGAGATGGTGGTGGTTGGTATCTTGATGACGAGAGGCAGCCAGATTCCAAATGTACATAAAGGCTTAGGGGACCGATAGATGGCATACTGGTTATGTCACTGGGCTCCCACATGGCCCACCATGCAATTTGAGTCCCCAACCCAGTGGCTGAAACTCACACTGGGAACGTGTATGTGCATGTGCAAGATCCCAGGAGGAGAAGGGAATGTGGCATGGTCATCCCTCCACGGGGTGATTCTGACTTTCCCTTTCACTGTCTCTCTTTTGCTCATTTTCTCTGGCAAGTACATGTACCTTAAGGCAAAACTTCCAAAAAGAAAGAAAGAGAGAGAGAGAGAGAAAGAGAAAGAAAAAAAAAGGAAAGAAGGAAGAAGGGAAGAAAGAAAGAAAGAAAGAAAGTAAAAAAGAAAGAAAGAAAGACTTCAAAAGTCCATGGGACAAAGGAATTAAAGTACAAATTTATTTTTAGGCAAAAGAATTTGAAAACCATTCATAATTCATGGTATGCATTTTCCATTAATTTTTTGAAGAACCCGCTCAGAAAGCATGGCCAAAAGGGTCTTTTAAGTAGTTATGGGAGGTGAGAGAATAAAGAAAACAAAGGCTCTTATATTTTGCTGTAAATGAAAGCTCAATGGAGAAGAGTTTAGGGAAAATAAGTTTTCAAGCCAAGATCATAATTTGGATTTACAATACATATATTAACGTTGAGATTCCTATTATACATCTATGTGGAGACATTCAGTAGGCAAGTGGTTATAGAGCCAGGGATATAAATGAAATTTACAAATAAAAATGCAGGAGTCATCTGTCCAAAGACTCTATTAAAAGTGAGGAGAAGGGCTGGCCCTATGGCCTGATGGTTAAGAAAAACAGATCCCTCATGAGTGACTACAATTCAAATTCCAGACCCAACAGCTTGAAAAACACACCGTGAGTGTGTGTACACATGCCCCAAATCCCAACAGGATAGAGAAATGGAAGAGAAGGGATTGAGCGTGATCATGCCCCATTGGGGTGGGAGGAGCTCTTTCTCCCTCTCCTTGTTCTTTCTCTGGCAGTGCATACATCCTCTGGCAAATTAAAAAAGAAAAGAAAAGAAAAAGGTGAGACAAGGTTATGAGATTACGCAGGTAGTGTTTATTTTAAATGAAAGAGAGAAAGAGAAAGAAAACGACAGAGAACTACCTCAGAGCATTGCTATGTTTCCCAGTGAGATGAAAAATCATCAACAAAGAAGTCAGGAAGGAGTTAAAGAAACAATACCAATGAGTTAAGAAGAAAATTAGGAAACTACATGTCTGGAAGTCACAGGAAGATAATATTTCAAGGGAGACAGTGACATTAAAATGCTACTTTCTATAAAATAATAACAACAGCAATCATACTAGAGAAAGTTTCTATTACATAAAATTCTGTAAAATTTTTACCATAAATAGTATGATCACTTATTAATTAGAGACCTTTGGGAAGTAATTTAATTTCTCTGGATCATAGTTTTTATGACTTTTAAATGAGAGATTTAAATATGATGTATTTAACAGCTTTTTAAGTTGTTGAAAGTTGAAAATTATATTATTCTTATGTCAATGTCCTTCAAATGTTCACATCATTATAAAGGATCATACCTTTTATTCTGTCTATTATTTTATTTAATTTGAACCACATTGGTGTCCTTTTAGAAATCTCTTCTAGAAACATTATGGTAGAAAATAGAACTCACAAAATTGAGGCAAGGAAAAACAAATTCCAAATCCAGGTCTGTGATTAAGTGTCTATGTGATATTCTAAGTCATATTGTTTCTTTTCACTCCTGTTTTTTTAATTCAGAAAACTATGATGGGTAGCCAGTGATCAAAAAATAAAAATTAAATACACACACATGAGCACAGGTCAGCATTTCCATCCTCAAAAAGTTTATAATCTAGGGAGGAAAAAGGAATTACATAAAAATAACATAAAATCAGGACCAGCAGTTGGCGTAATGGCTGTGTCGCTGGACTCCCATGTAGTGAACCACAGTTCGAGTCCTGGACCCGGTGGCTTAAACTCATGCCGAGCGCGTATGTATGCGTGCCCAAGATTCTGAAGAGAACGGAGGATAAGGAATTGCGTTGTGGTCATCACCCCTGGGGGGATGATTTCTCGTTTTCTGTCTGTCTTTCTGGAGAGCACATGCACCCTATAGCAAAAACCTCTCAAAAATAAAATAACATGAAATCATACATATGATAAAAAAGTATAAAAAAATTTCTGAAGAGCTAATGGCAAATAAACTAATATTATTAGTAATCTCACTAATTAATATGGTAAAATTGATTTTTGGGAAATTAACTTTAGGAAATTTGGTAAAAAGGATTTCTTACTGAATGCGCTTATTTATATGCTGCTAAGATGGCATTTTAAATACTGCATTTGAGGTTGTACTTATATCCCAGTTGTGGTCTCACAGGCCCAGTCCTATGATAACCTCCTAGGCCAAGTTAAAATAGTTCCAGCAATCAGTAATCTCAGAGAACACTGAATTCTTCCTGTACTTCACCTGGACATATTGAAAGTTCATATTAAACCTCCAATAGGCATATGTTTCCAGAAGGGTATATTTTCAAACACTTTGTAGATGTCAGTGAATTTATAATCTTTTCAGTTAGATGATATCTATAATATGGAAAATCCTTCATATCACTGTGTCATTACATGAAACAATCTTTTAAAAAAATCTTAATAACGTCAAGAGAAGAAATTTTGACACCATAATAAATCTATATAATTTTTAACTGATATAGGGACTTTTTAAAGCAGTGAAATTAAAAACACTTTGAGAATATTCTATATAAAATACTTAAAATATGAAAACTATCACAGCTATACTTTAATAATTGCATTTCCAAGTATACACAAAATCTTATCTTACAAAATAATTTTCAGCTGAAATCATGTATCAGTGGTACTTACAAAGCAGTTCTTATCAGGGTTTCTTTTCCAATGTTTCTTGTCTAATTTCTTGGCTGACGTGGAACGCAGAGTTGTATGAGTTTGTATTCGAGGATTTAATGCCAGGATGCTCTAGAGACAGCATAAACAATATATAAACACATATGTAAATACGTTGACATTTTAAAAAATAAAAATTTTATTTAGGATTCCCCCCATATCTCCCTTAGGAAAGGCTTCACTGAGAAAGAAAATTTTTATGAAACCTGAGGAAATAAACAAAGATTACATGTGAGCTAAACAAATTAGAAGAATGACTAACAATATGGTAGTTAAAAAAAACTAGGTGAAACATTCCATACTTGGTTTAAGAAAAAGGGAAAAAAATTCAGTATGGGAAAATTTTGATTTAAAAATTTAACATGGAAAAAGTGAGACAGACCAATGGTTTTTAGAAAAAACTTAATGGGGGACCAGCAGTTAACGTAATGACTATGTCGCTGGACTCCCACGTAGTGGACCGCGGTTGGCGACCCGGAACTGGTGGCTTGGAACTCATGCCAGGGGCATGTGCGTGCGTGCCCAGGATCCTGGGAGGAGAATGGAGGAGAAGGGATTGTGGCATGGCCATCCCCCCGGTGGGTGATTTCTCGCTTTCTGTCTCTCTCTCTATCTCTGTCTGGCGAGCGGACACACCCTATAGCAAAAACCTCTCCCCCAAAAAAAAGGAAAAACTTAATGGTATAAACTGACAAATAGGTCAAAATATGTCCAAAATGTGACATGACTTCTCAGAGATTTACGTCAGTTTATAATAACTGACTTATACTGAACAAATATGCAATAATTTCTAACTTGTCAGAAATAATAACTGGCAAAAAATAATTCTTGAGGAAAAACAGACAGATCAATGTCAACAACCATCACAAACTACACTTTCACTAGCGGGGAGAAACCACGGTGCGCAAATGCTTCAATTAACATTTTCTTCCAACATCTTTCAACAATGTTTATCTGTTCAAAAGAGATATGTAATAGCCGAAGAAAAACCTGGAGAAAGCATTTAAAAGAGACATACAGGTTTTTAATAGTTGAAGAGCTTTCCCATGGAAAAGTGATTAGTTAATTTTGTATTAGAGAATGCATAACTGAGATTGCAGAAGTTAAGGTAAAGAAATTTGGATTGAGACACAAATTAAAAAGTGGCTATTGAGATTGTATTGAAATCATACTAGCCACCTTCACCACAGCCAATTAAAAGGACATTCATTGTCAAAGTCTTTCTCTTCCAGAAAGTTTTCCCTGACTAATACAGATCTATTTTTTGGTCTTAGATCACTCACACATCTCTACCAGGGCATACCAGTCTAAATAGTAACTGCTACTTTATACATGTTTTCTCTTAACTGTGTATGCTTTGAATTAAGAATAACAGATTTTTAAAATTAATTAATCAATTAATTTCCATGAGAGACACAAATAAGAGAGGGGGCACCCACAATAGGATCTTCATGTCACAATCCATCCTGTCTCAGTCAGCTCATATCACAGCCATGTGAATACACATTCACTGTGCTCAGGGAGGTTTCAGGATGTGAAAACAGGATCTTTTCCATAAAGGTTCAGTTGTATTTCCACTACGCTATCATAGGGACCAATTTTTTAAAAATATGTATCACCAAATAACTAATGTAGTATATGCTCATGCTTGTAAAATAAGTGACTCAAAAATCAAGGATTTTTACTTTTAATTGTTACTGATCCTGTAACTTTTGAGTTAAATAATGCATCATTTTTGATCTTTGGTTTCTTCACACAAAAATAAGCAATAGCTGAATCAGAAGACTTAAATTAAAAATTAAAAAAACAGGGAACCAGCAGTTAGCGTAATGGCTATGTTGCTGGACTCCCACGTAGTCGACCGTGGTTCGTGTCCCGGACCCGATGGCTTAAAACTCATGCCGGGCGCATGTGCGTGCGTGCCCAAGATCCCGGGAGGAGAATGGAGGAGAAGAGATTGCGGCGTGACCATCCCCCCGGGGGATGTCTCTATGTCTCTCTCTGTCTGTCTGGAGAGCGGGACGGAAAATAAAAAAAAAAAAAAAAAAACCCACTCAAAAAAAAAAGAAAAATTAAAAAAACAACAGCTTTCTGAAACTATAAAAATATAAAAATTAAAGTAAGGGAGAAATGCAATCCAAAAGTTATGTGCGGGGCTGGCAAGCGGCTTGGTGGATAAAGGCGCTGGACTCCCACATGGCCTACCACAGTTCAAGTCTCGGACCTGGCGGCTTGCTTTCTCACTTCCTCTCTCTCTCTCTCTCTCTCTCTCTCTCTCTCTCTGTCTCTCTCTGATCAAACTGGAAAATAATAATGCTAATAATAATAAATAAAGTTAAAATAAAATAATTCTTTAAAAAAAAAAGCTATGTGCAACAGTAATTCTCTCTGATTTTTTTTCTTGCAGGCTTGGGTAAGAATTTGATGTGCCCCTTGAGGACAAAATTCCTACCAGATTTGCCCAATTCCAAGATCTCCTTCCAAATACAGATTTGATTCTCTGTAAATTAATGGGGTTGGGTCGGCCAGCAACATGATGATGAAGGCAACTAGATCTCACATGGCCTACAGCGTGAGTCCTTAATCTGTGGACTTGAAAAACACACCTGGTATATGCACATGTGTGCCAAAACTCCAGGAAGAGAATGGAGGACAAGGGAAAGCAGCATGGCCACACTCTCTGAGGGGTGCTTTCTGACTTTCCTTTCCCCACTATATCTCTCTGTCTCTCCCTCTAGAGAGTACACGTGCCCTATATCATACAAATGTACATACATAAATTAATAAAAATTCACGGATCGTGCTCATCTTTTTCATACATAAAAATGAACCCTTTTGAGGATCTATAAAGAACTATCAAAAAGACCAAATTAAATAGATAACATAAATTATATATACTCAAAATATTGTTTTCCCCTTCTACTATTGTAGTTCCACAATAAACATACCTTAAGTAATCATTTGCTAAATATCCTAGCTAATTTTATAAAGATATTTATTACATGAAAATATTTTTAACACACATAAATACTATTAAATAACACCTGAGTAAGTCAATAAATAATTTCAAACCCTGTCTTAAGCAAGCCTTTAAACCTTAACCAGGTTGTCTCTGGGATAAAGCAATGATGTTCTGTTCAAGAAAAGCCAGAATCCATGTGGCAAGTGCAGTTCAAATCCTTAGCCTGGTCAGTCTGAAACAGGCTGAACTACATGTAAGTGCCTATGAGACAGTGGGCTGGAGGACTGGAAGAGGATAAGGCATGACCAGACCAGTAACAAATAGGTAATAATGAAATTATAGAAGACAGTTGAAATGTAAACTGTCAGACTGGATTAAAAACAATATCTAGTTAGGTACTATCTATGGGTGTCACATTTTAGATTTAATGACACAAATAGGTTAAAAGTAAAAGCATGGAAAAAGACATGATATAAATACCAACTACATGAAAGCAACTATATAAAAACTGGAGTACTACATTAATACCCATTAATTCCGACATAGACTTTAGGCACCAACTGGTGGCACAGAGGTTAAGGTGACTAGATCCCACATGGCCAAATACACAGTTCAAATCCCAGATCTGAGAGCTTGAAAAACATGCTCAGTGTGTATGTGTGTATCCCCAAAATCACAAACACAAACAAAAAATGGAGGAGAAAGTATTGAAATGTGATCATTCCCAAAAGGGATGTTTTCTCACTTTCTCTCTCCCATTCACCCTCTACCAAATTTTTAAAACAAAAATAAAATGACTTTAAATACAATAGACGTTATTAAAGATAAAGAAACATTTTATAATGATAAAGGTTCAATCTCTGAGAAAGATACAACAATTTTTAATATGTATTTACCCATAAAAAGGCCCAAAATACATTAGGAAAAAATTAATGAAACTGAACAAAAACATCAGACATTTACAAAATAACAGTTTTAGACCTCAATATGCCATTTTAGATAATGGGCAGAACAACTAGGCAGAGCAAGAGAAGACTTAAACAAGATCAATAAGATCTAATAGACACCTATGGAACACTCTATTCCAAAACAGCAGAGTATTCATTCTTCTCAAATGTATATAGAACGTTCTCTAAAATAGACCAAATGTTAAGTGAAAATGCAAGCCTCAATATACTTAAAAAGGATTAAATCATACAACAGAGTTCCCTAACCATAATGGAATAGAATTAGAGATCAGTAACAAAGAAATTTGGACAATTCACAAACAATGTGAACATGTAAACATTATGCTAAGTGAGAATAACAGTTACAAAATACCACAGACTGTATGATCCCATTTACATAAGATGTCCAGAATAGGCACATCTGTAGAGATAGATAGATTAGTCATTGCTAAGGCAGGGAGTTGGGAGGAAATGGAAAGTGATTGCCAAAGATATGTGGTTTTGCTTAGGAGGGTAAAAAATGTTTGTGGTGATAGAGGCAAAGCACTGTGAATACAGTAAAAAGTCTCTGAATTCTACACTTTATATGAATGAATTCTGTGATATTGTCACAATAAAACTGATACAAATAAAACTTCAATAAATGCTACAATTAATAGATTTAGTTGTATATTATATTGAATCATAAAAATCACTGGGACTTGCTTGATTAGACCAATATAATTGTGTTAAGATTACTATTAGTAATTTCTATATATGACAAACACAATATTTCTTTAATCTATCAAGTTATATACCTTTGTCTTCTAGACAACAAACATAATAAAGCTCTAGTTTCATTTCCTTACAGTGAAATAATGACTATCTACTATGAAACATCAATATTAGAATATCTAAGTAATCTTTTATAGAAAAAGTTGAAAACACTTTTAATATAAACAATTCTTTTTTAAAAAAATAATGATTTCTTTTTAATTATTTATTATTATTCTTCAACTTGACCAGAGACAGAGAGGAAGAATGAGAAAGCAAGCCTCCAGGTCTGGGACACAAACTGTAGTTGGCCATGTGGGAGTCCAGCACCTTAACCACCATGCCACCTGCTGGCCCTGAAAACACTTTTATTATAAACACAGGGGGTTTTTTTACGTGCCTATTGAGCTGTGAAACACTATTAATCTCATAAATTAATTCGAATCAAATGTTGAACAGTTTTAAGGGTATTCACTCTATCCAGCATTTAAAGCAAACAAAACAGGTAACATGCGAGAAAGATGGCTGCATTTATTTTAGTTTTTACTTCCACAGTCCATATTGTGATAAATGATTATGTTTATCTATGTCAGCATAGTAATGTAACTTTTGAGAATAAACATTCTAAATGCAATTTATTGGCTGCTTATCACGGTAACTTTTCTTTCATATAGCATAAGTAGAAAGCATAACATAACATGAAATATTGGGTTAACCTTTTGCAAAAAGGCAATGAGTTGAATTCAATGGATCTTGGGTAAAAATAAATTGGATTGTGGAGAATGGTTACCAAGGATTTGACTTAATAATATCCCCAATGAAAAGTGATATAAAATAAAAATACAGGACATGAGTGGCTGAGAGCTGTTAAAAACAATTTTCTAAAGCAAGACTTTTTAAAACTAAAAGTCAATAGCATCAATAACTAAACAGCTGGCAAAATAATACAAGAGAGTTCTAAATTGCATTCTTCCTAAGAAATGACCAAAACCAGGCCCTAAGAGGGTCACAGGGTCCCCTCTCTGGATAAATTGAGTACTTTATGAGCCCCATTAACCCTTTCAGATATGGGGTATATTACATATAGAGGGAGATTTTTTTCTCACCAAAAAATTTGGCCTTTGGTTTTCCCAATCTTTTTCAGTAGCACAATAAAAATGCACTGGTGATTTTAAAGTTAGAAAAACAGAATTTGAGAAAATGTAACTGCACTAATTTTATGTAGTTTAAGAAATGATAAAATATGATCCAGAGCCAAGTACATGAAATCCAGTCATAGTTATATGTTCTCACTGCTTCATCTGTGAGCACTATCCTGGCAAGTAGCTGGAATGTAGAAACTTACAAACTAGTATTCTGCGTCTAAAAGGAGTTTTTCTGTATTACCACTGAAAACACAAAGAGGAGTCCATTTTGATTACAATAATAGGGCTCTGCTTCACAAATAAAATAACCAAATCTCAGTCTTGGAATATTAGAGCTTCAATATTATTCAAGAACTTGAATTCTAATTTCAGGAAGTCATTTGGCCTATATGTACTCTTTTTTTCTTTTTAAAGAATTATTTTATTTAAATTTATTTATTTATTTATTTTAATTTGACCAGAGAGAGACAGAGCAAGAGAGAGAGGGAAAGTGAGAAAGCAAGCCACCACGTCCACGACTGAACCGCAGTTGCCCATGTGGGTGTCCAACATCCTTAACCACCGCGCCACCTGCTGGCCCCCTACATGTACTCTTTCAAAAATGTAGCTTTGTTTTATATCACAATATTGATAATCCAAACATAATTCATCATGAAACTTCATTCTTTGTATGTTAAATTATAAACAAATGTTACCTATTCAATATTGGTCATTACTTACTATAATTTTGAGCCATTAAAATGATACATATATACCGATCATTTTAATTTAAAGGCTTAAGATGAGGAATCAATTTTTTTCTTTAGGCTGTGCTTAAATGTTGTTTGTAATTGTTTATCCTAAGTCCACTAAAAGTTATCTATTCTGCTTTACATCAGGTATAAAAACAAAAGCAGTAAAATCCATGTTATTCTCTTTTTCTTTCTTTTTTTGCAATCGGGCACACATAATTTTATTTCAGTGTAACATTGTATTACAATGCCGTTTTTTCTCAATAAATATTCTCAGCCAACAGAAAAACAGAAATACCTATCAATTAATGCTTTTGACCAGTTAGTTGTTGCTTCACCTAGGCAGCAATCTAACAAATGTTGATTAATAGAGAGTTGAACTTTTTAGTACTTGCTTGCTTAAGAGTATCTTAATTAAAAATCCAAG
>NW_006206544.1:2543950-2578533 GCF_000334495.1 Tupaia belangeri chinensis
TGCTGACTGGGGAACAGAAGAGAAAATTTAGCTGTATTTTCCATCCCAGCTTCACGGCTGAGATATAAACAACCTTGGAGCCTAAAACTATTGGAAACCCAGGGTAATCAATCCTAGACATGAATTATGTTTTTCTAGTAATCTAGTCATCTTTTTGTTTAGATGTTCTTGATTCGATTCTTTGTTCAGGTGCAGGCCTTTTTTTTTTTTTTTAGATAACACAGAGTGGGAAGATAGAGGCATTTCCGACAGTATCTTGTTGCTAAACTCTTGTCCTCCAGCCTCCCTGTCAGCTGGGAGGACAGCATGTACTACCACACCCAGCCTGCTCGGTTGGGATGGAAACCCAACTCTGGCCTCCCACGTAGCTCCAGTCATTGCACAATGGCGCCTTCCTGCTGGGTCTCGGTGGCTAGGCCCTAGGTATAAGCCTCTTTTTCCCGAGGTTGGTCTACCTTCCCAAGTAACCAACTTTCTTTCCTTTTTTCTTTTTCATTTTATTAGCTCTCTAGAAAGGTCAATTTTCCTTTTATGCACAATGGCTAAATCATTCCAGTTAACAAACATTTGATGAAGGATGAAATCTTACAACTTTCATTTTATTAAGCATTCACCAAGCAATATTTATAGTGTCTAAAGTTAAAGTGGGCTTAGCCCTCAGCTCTACTATTTTTCCCCTTTTCTTTTTATAACATTGGATCATCAGAAAGGTCAAGGCATATTTTTATATAGAAAAACTGACATATGGCTCTGGCACTGCAAGGTGCTAGCATTGCCACTGCACCACAGTGGCTGGACCATCTCTATTATTTTGCTGGTTACCTAAATTCTCAAGCTTTCTACTTTTTCAACTGTAAAAGTAATTAATGATACTACCTATCTCATAGGGCTGCTTTTAGGATTCAATAAGATAACACACCCCATTGTCTAGAACGGTGTCTATAGTAAGTGCTGAGAACATGTTTGATATTAGTAAATGACCATTCAACAAATGTATATTCATAATCCTGCATTGTCGATTTTAAATATATACATGGGAATCTTTTTTTTTAAGTACATCAATATAGAAGAAAATGAAGGCAACAGGTAAAAAAGCAACTATAAATAAGCAAGTGCAAGAAGATAAAGATGTGGCTCAGGTAAAACCAAATCACGGGCTAAGTCATGGGTCCCTGAACTTATCATTGCCCTAAGCCCTGTAATTTCAAAGGCAGACTGCTTGAAAATGCAATATGCTTGTCACAAATTAATATGGCAGTATGAAAGGGTCATGAAATTCAAATACAGATTTTAACATTCATTACATATATATGTCAATGTAGATATCATTTCATAATACATACAACTTTATATAATTCATGTACCTTCGGTCAAACCATGTTTAGATGAATTTACATTATGTTTCCTTCCTGGGAAAAACAGATCAGATAAAAAAATGATGAATTTATAAAACATCAAAAAACTTATCAGGTGGAAATGAATGAATCTCTTCAGAATGCCAGTGATTTTACTTGAGAAATTTTATTTATTTCTAATGAATAGTTAACAGGAATAAAATAATGTATACATTGTTAAAAATCGCATCTATTGCGTCACACTTAGACTCAACAAGCATCAGTTGGCTATATGAACTTCTTGTCTGGCTTTGCGAGGCCCAGTATGTAACCCTCCTTTATGTATAAAATACACACCACACAATAGAACCTACGTGCTCTCTATTTGGGGAGAAAAAGTCATTTTATTGTTTTTCAGAATAGAGAACTCAAACATGGTCAAGGACTCAACCCATTGTTGGCTATATGGGAGTCTACACCTCAACTACCAAGCCACCTGCTGGCCCAACTTCACAATTCTTAACAGACCTTACCGGGTCCAGCAGATGGTGTAATGGTTATGTTGCTGGACTCCCACATAGTCTACTGTGGTTTGAGTTCCCGATCTGGTGGCTTAAACCTGATGCCAGTGGCAAGTGTGTGCATGCCTAAAATCCCAAGAGAACGGAGGAGAAAGGACTGTGGCGTGGTCATCCCCCCTGAGGGGTGATTTCTCACTTTTGGTCTCACCAGCTACTGCATGTGCCCTATAGCGAAAATCTCTTTAAAAAAAAAAAAAAAAAAAAAAACAGAAAAACAGACCTTACCTAAGATAGTGACTAATTCTGACTGAGACATTGTACTAATCTGAGACATTGTACTAATCTGATCGGGCTGCTGCAGTAGAACACCATGAAGTAGGTGGCTTACACACACATTTATTTTTCATAGTTCTAGTGGCTTAGGAAGTACAAGATCAAAGTGCCAAAAGATTTGGCTCCTGTTAAGAATCTTTTTCTTGACTGGCAGATGACTGGCTACCTTCTTGTTGTGCCTTAATGGCAGAGAGAGAAAGCTCTCTAATATCTCATTCTAAAAGGACACTAAGTCCATGACAAGGGCCCCACCCTCATGACCTACCACTATTTACTTATTATT
The DNA here is from genome assembly GCF_000334495.1 of Tupaia belangeri chinensis. NCBI lineage: Eukaryota > Metazoa > Chordata > Mammalia > Scandentia > Tupaiidae > Tupaia > Tupaia belangeri. The sequence continues at coordinate 2,546,422 of NW_006206544.1, forward strand.
CCATCTCCAAATGCCACAGACTGGGAGTTAAGGTTTCAACACATGGATTTTGAGAGTACATAAACACTTCATAAAAGATTTGAAGGCACCAGAAACGGCATAATGGTTACATTGCTGGTCTCTCACATAGTCTACCACAGTTCAAGTACCAGACCCGGTGACCTAAAACTGGGTCAGTGTGTGTATGTGTGTGCCCAAGATCCTGAGAGGATAATGGAGGAAAAGGGATTACAGTGTGGCCATTACCCCTGGGAGGTGATTTCTCACTTTCTATCCCTCTGTCTATTTCTATCTCTCAGGTGAATGCACACACCCTATAGCAAAAATCTCTCTCTAAAAAAAAAAAAAAAAGAGACATGGAAAGAATTCTACTATCTGTAGAAGTATACAGATACTGATAATACTTGCAAGAGATTAAAAGATAGTGTTAGCTGAAGATTGATAATCATATCATACTGATTCTACACTTTCATCAAGAAGAAAGTTAAAAATAACCAAAGGACATATAATATGGTATTGCTTACATTTAAGAAAATAAATTAAAAACAATATAAATGAAGAACTTAATACTAGGTATTATGTATCTTCTTTTATTCTCTAGACAGTTTGAGTAGAAAAACACTAATAACACAGATACTAATATATACTATTTATAAATTTTTATTAGAAGATTAAAATAAAATATCATGTACAGATACTTATAAAGTGACATCAAAGTATATTAAAGATAGTAACTGATACTATAACTATTTAGATGTCTAATGTAATTATAAATTATAAGAACTAATTGAACTCATTTAATTATAAACTGTTTTAAATTTAATATAATGTTGCAAAGTACTCATGTATTATATATTTAAATTAAAACCAATATTTAGAAAATCCATAACTATGAAAATTTATGCTAACATAGTATCTTGTATTCACAGGAATTGAATATATGTATTAAGTTATACAGAAGCCCAAGATAAAATTCCAAAAGAGATCATTGGTAGGGACTATTATATTACCAAAACAATTCACTAGTTCACTAGTGTAATTAAGAAACTCCATATTACAAAATGTATTTTTTCCATTAAAAAATATTAGTCATTTGACCTCAAATCTTCTTTACAAAAATTATTTGTTCCTATGTAAAATGGGCCTTAGAGGGTCTTTTTAAGTGATATGAAAACTGTTATAAGACACCTTTATACCATTAACTTTTGTGAATTAAAAAAAAACCGATTTACCAAAGAGCCTGCTCCCAAGACCAAGGGTCATTTTAGTTCAAGAGAGGATAATTATATACCAGCATGCTAAAAACAAAACAATATGAGCCAACAAATAGGAAACTTGAAAAACAAGCTGTACAGAGAAAGCCAGCAGAATCTGGACTGGGTTGAGATATTTAAAAATTAAGTAAAGTGAGCATATAGTATGATTTCGGTTTTGCAAAATTATAATAAATCACAGATTGACTAGTTGCCTTTCATCTATGTGGTTAACAGTTGAAAGCAAACTTATGTTTTTTTAGAAATAAAAACTAGAATAAATCAAAGATGACTTTTATTTTTTGGATTTTATAATTAAAAGATTACCCCAAGGTATCTACCCTTTAGAGAGGAATAAGCAGAGGGCTGAGCAACCAAGTAACTGGAAAGTTGGACTATTTAAAAAACAGAAAAATATTATAATTTAAAATGTGCGTGTGTGCATATTAATTGCTTTTTTAAAGTTTAGTTCTTCAATTAGCATAAGAGACAGTGGGAGATGGAGGAGGAGAGAGATGTAGAGAAAACACCTCCAATAGGGTCTTGATATCTCAATCTACCACAAGCTCAGCTAGTCCCTGATTATGAGCATGTACATGTTCAGAATACTCAGGGAGGTTTCCTAACCTGAACCTAGAACCTTCCAATGTGGATCAGCCTTGCAGAGTGTTGCATTTTACCACTGTGTCATCATCTGGTTCCAAGACATGTATGTTATTATTATGCTTTAAGTCTTAGTTTAACTCTGAATTCTCAAAATTTTTATGTAATATTTAACACTTGATTAACGCTTCTATCTGGAAGCCTATCCACCTTGGTTTCACTGACATCATGGGATTAAAACACCTATTTCCTTCATTATCTTTACTCTTTCCACTTCCAGTAGCCTTCTTGAGCATAATGATCTCTACTGAATTCCCTTCTACTATTCTTGAAAACAGTCAACTTGACATACATGATTACATTTCTACAGTTGAGTTTTATGTCTATATTTCAAACCTTGAGATATCTGCTTCATCCTGTGGTCATTCTCTTCATCAAATGCTAAGTAACCCACTTGAGTGTTTTATCATGATCTCAATTTCTTCACATCAGAAAAACAACAAATTGCCTTTTTTCATTTTCCAGAAACTTTGAACTCCTCCTGACTTTTTGTCAATAAAACCACCACTTTTCCAGTAAGTCAGATTTCATATTGTGGTTAGTCTGTAACTTGTTTTATTTCTTAAACCCACAAAATGCCACCCCACGTCAATCACATCCTTGTATTCACTCTCTTTGAACCTACTGCAGATTCTCACATAGCACGTCTGCTTTACAATATGACAGGACTCTCCTAACGGAATTATTCACACCTAGTCTGTGCTCTCTTTCTTACATGCAGATGTCTTTCATAAAGACACACATTTCCATGTTCACACATAGGCATAAATGGTACCCAATTATACACACAACACTGATAAAACCCATTATCTTGTAATTTATTCTACTACCCCAATCTACCTCCACTCTAACCTATTTGTCATTTATTAAATCTATACATAACTCTATTTTCCTGTCTTTGCTACATCATTCCCTATGTCTAGAATGCAGTCACTTTATGTTAGCCTAAATTTTAACTTGCTATAAGTTCTAAGAACCATCTCCTCCAAAAGTTAAGTACTAGCTCTCCCTCTTAGTCAAATTATATGTGTGAACTTCTAGGGAGCCTCTTGATGCTATCATTCATTTGATACATAGGATTCGATATCATGTAATTATCAATAGATATGTCCTTTACCACAAGACAGATTAGCAGAATTCTCAAAAGCAGGTACATAGTTCATATATCTCCTTGATCCCAAAACCAAGCATAACACTTTCTTACAGAAAATATGCACACACACAAAATAAAGTTAATGTCCTTAGCAAAACAGAAAATAGCCACAAACTTCTACTGGAGAGTGAAAGGACTTTGATACTAGCAGGACAAACAACTGTTTCCTTCTTAGTGTTCATTATATTTCAGAAGACAGGACACCATTCAGTACTTGTCAGCAGTTTAAAAAGTTTAAGCCATATAATCATTAACTACTTCAAAAGGGGAAGTCAGTGTTTTCCTCACTTTCATTCGAAGGTTTAATCACGCAGCGGTGAAACACTGCACTGAACCTTGCAATCTTTGATAACATACCGTCAGCAACAAGTTCTGACAAGAACACAAATGAATTACTAGTTACTCACTCTGAAAATGTTCTGGGGTCAAAAATTTGAACTTTCTTATACAACATAGACACCTCCAACATATGAAAGATATGGTTACTTTTCAAAAGAAGATACAGATCACTGGAAGTAGCAGATACAGAACAATGAAAATAAAGTGGTTTAAGTAAGTTCATTCAGTAATGCACAAGGCCTTGTGAGACGAGAAAGTAAGTTTAGGAAAGGCAAGATTAAATGATGTGTGGTTTAAAAAAATGCATCTATGATAATCTTTAAAATAAAAAGGCTATCCTTTTCAAATAATCTCCCTTAAGACAAAGAATAGTTAGTTATTTCTGACAATAAAAAGTTAGAAACTACCTAAATGCCTGACAGGAAATTACACACACATATACATACACACACATATAAATATAGGTGTACATATATATAAATACATGTATATGATAATATACATCATATATTATCATGTTTAAAAGAATATTACTGATATAGAGAAATAGTCTTAAACATGGAAAGATTTTAAAAGGAGAGGAAAGCACACTAATACTTAAAATAAGGACTATTGTCAACAACATGCCAAAGACAAACATGAGGGGATGGTGAAGGGGATACTAAAGGAGAAAAAAGGGGATACTAAAGGAGAAAAAGCCCAGATGAAGGAGGAACCACAGAGATCTTCAAGGTTGTCTATGAAACCTGCTCCTCCACAGTCAAAGTTCAAGCCTGGAAAGGCTCCTACAAAGTGTGGAGAGAAAGTACCCAAAGTAAAGTGGAAAAAGCTGACACTGGCAAGGAGCGGAATGATCCTGCAGACAATGTACATGCCCAAACAGGCCAGGCACAGAAAGCTGAAGGTGCCTGTGAAGTGTGTGCATTTTTGATAACTGTACTTCTAGTGAGTATACAGTTTGAAATACTATTTTTTATCAAGTTTAATAAAATGCAGAATTTTATACTGTATTTTTTCAGCTATACATTCAGCACACAGAACAGCTGTTTTTAGCACACAGAAGATTTTCTCTTTGCCACTTTTTAATTTTCACTCCAGAGGATGTGTGCATGTGTATGAAAGAGACAGAGAGAGAAATCAATCCCCAGTGGAACTAGTCATGCCTTACCTTTTTTTCTTCCAATTCTCTATTCTGTCAGAATATGTGCCTGGCATATCACTGGTTTTGAGCAATTTGATTATGACATGTCTGGTGTGCTTTACAGGCTTCTTGGACCTAAATATTTATTTTTTCTAATATATTTTTGTCATTTCATTTCTCTACCTCTCTTCTCCTTGGGGGACTCCATATACATGTATATTAGGCATGTTGAAGTTGTCCCCTCACAGTTCACTGATATTTTTACCATGTTTTTTTTTTCTTTTCTATGCTTCATTTTAGGTAGTTACTATTGCTGTTTTCAAGTTTACTATCTTTTGAATGTCTAAACTTTTTTTTTAACCTCAACCAATCTGTTTTTTCATCTCAGACATTGCAATTGCCATTTCTAGACATTCAGGTTGGGTCATATCTACCTTCGATGTCTCTAAGGTTTTGAACATATAAAATGCAGTAATAGTGGCTTTTAAAGTGCTCTGCTAATTCTAATATCTGTGTCAGTTTTGGACTTGTTTGGATTCATTGATTTTTATCCTCATTATGTGTTGTATTTTCCTACATATTTCCTTGCCTAATTATTTTTAATTGGATGACAAGCATTGTGAATGTCACCTTGTTGGCTGAGGGATATTTTTCTATTATAAATCTTTTTGAGTATTGTTCTAAGACACAGTTGAATTATTTGGAAACATTTTGATCCTTTCAAGTCTCAGTTTTAAGATTTGTGAGGTAGGACTCAAGTAGCATTTGATCTGGGGCTAATTATTTCCCACTTCTGAGACAAGAAACTTCTAAGTACTCAATGTACTGTGAAGCATGAAGTTTTCCAGTCTGGCTAGTGGGAGTAGGCACGGTTCCCAGATCCATGTAAATGCCAGATACTGTATCTTAGAGTTCTTTGAAGATTGATTTTTACCCAGCTATGATCTGTTTTATCACATGTGTGTGCAATCATTACTCTGTGGAATACTCAAGAGGGGCCTTCTGCAGAGCTCCAGGTTTCTCATTGAGGAACACTCTCTGCTCCGTTACTATGGTCTAGAAATTCCAGTTCCCTTGGTCTCCCTGGACTCTCAGCTCTTGCTACTTAATTGAGGGAGTGCACCAAGCACCATATGGGTTTCTCTTTTCTGAGCTGTACCCTGTAAACTCTCTCATGACAGTAAACTGGTGAAACATTAGACTCTACTATTTGTTTTCCATGTCTAAGAGATGACTGTGTTTTGTTGCCTTTCAGTCAGTGTCTTGAAAACAATTGGTTCATATAGATTGCTTCTTTTTCTTTTGGTTTTGCTTTATTTTTAGAAAGATTTTTGCTATAGGGCACATGCACTGTCCTGAGAGAGAGAGAGAGAGACAAGGAGACAGAAAGTGAGAAGCCACTCCCCAGGGGGATGGCCACGCCACAATCCCTTTTCCTACATTTTCCTCTCAGGATTTTGGGCATGCATACACACGCTCATGACATGAGTTTTAAGCCGCCAGGTTCAGGACTCATGTGGGAGTCCAGTGACATAACCATTATGCCATCTGCTGGTCCCTAGTTTGTTTCTTTTTTCATTTTTTAGGTAGAAATGTATAAGAAAGGGTTAATTTGGCATTATTGAGTTGCTCAAATCCTGCACGTTCCCAAGAAAAACTTGTTTACAGAACTGACCCTTGGTTTACTCCTGGAAACCAAGCTGGGAATGTCTGTTGGATATAATCATTCTTTTATACTAGGGCCTTGAGCCGCATTTTATCATTTTGACTAGTTATACTAACAGTGAGATTCATAATGAGTACCTCTTGTTCTCTGGTATCCTAAACCTTGACTAAGTAAACTAATCACACCAACTATCTGCCCAATAAAACCTCTAGATACCAAGGCTTGAGTGAGCTTCACACATATTATCACACATCACTGTAGGGGGAAATTAAATGTGTTCTGTATAACTCCATTGGTAAAGGACATCTGAAGGCTGGGGCTGGTTTCCTCCAGCCTTTCACCCATGTGCCTTTTCTGTGTGTTAATTTTATCACCTTTCATCACCATAAACAATGTAATAAACCCTAAATTCTGAAAGTACTTATGATGAATCCATGAACCTGATGGCAGTTTTGAAACCTACAACTCAAAAAGGAAATCCATTACCTATTATTCCAACTTTAGTGAATGCAGAAATAAACTAAGAGCAGCATATTTTGTTGATTGTTCCCTCCTACATTCCTTAATTTTCTAAAGAATGATTAAAAAAATAGAAAAGTTCTTGAAGTATCAGTGTTACTTCTCCACTTTTTTCTTTTTCTTTTTGCATTTATTTGTTGGTTTGTTTGTTTGTCAGAAGGTGCATTCTCTCACAAGAGAAAGGCAGGCAGACTGAGAAAGAGAGAAGCAGAGGAAGAGGGGAAAAGCAACCCCTAATGGGTCATGATCATAGTACAAGCCTTTCACCTCCATTTCTCTACCCTGTCAGGATTTAAGGTATGCATGCATACGTGCCTGGCATATTTTCCAAGGTACAGGGGTTAGGATTCAAATCCTGCTGCTGGCCAGATGGGATCCAGCTTCCTTAATCATCAGGCCATAAGCCACCCCACTCTACTCACATTTCTATAGGATTCTTATGTGAAGATATTAGCGATATTAATTAGATTATGGAATCATGGGCTTTACAGTACACAGGTTATCACGGGTACTCTTGAGTGAAGAGTTACATCAGAATATATGATCTCATTTTCTCCACACCTGCTAATTCTCTGTGGATGGGCCTCAGAAATTCTGTGGATGGGACCAACGGTTAACATAATGGCTATGTTGCTGAACTCCCACATAGTTGACCGCAGTTTGAGTCCTGGACCCTATAGCTTAAACTCACGCCAGGCACGTGTGCGCGTGTGCCTAAGATCCTGAGAGGAGAATGCAGGAGAAGGGATCGCGGCATGGCCATCCCCCCCGGGGAGGTGACTTTTCACTTTCTGTCTCTCTGTCTCTCCAGCGAGCGCACGCGCCCTATAGCAAAAACCTCTCAAAAAAAAAGAAAGAAAGAAATTCTGTGGATGGACCTCAGAAATTAGTTAATAAATGTCTATTTTGAGAATCTATCTCAGCAATCATTCTTTTTCTTCCACACCAGCAAATCTCTAGTACATTTCTGGAGTCATATTTTTCAGATAACAACTCTAATTCCCAGTTTTCTTGCTACTAAGACAAGACATTTAATTTAAGAGCTAGCCAATAAGATATATTTAGAGGCCAGCCCATAGCACAGTATTTAAGTGTTCTGGAGAAGAAGCCAAGCCACAAGGCCAACTGGAGTTCAAATCTCATTGCAGCACACAAGGCATGCATGCACCTGCCCAGGATTCTGACAGGATGGAGAATTGGAGAAAAAGGACTGCATGATCAGGCTCTGTGTGGGAGTCTTTCGCTCTCTCTCTCACTCTCCCTCATATGCGTGCACACACATCCTGTCATGAATAAAGGAGAAAAAAAGATGTATTTAGAAATGTGGGTCTTGGGGCCAGCAAGTAGTGTGGTGACAAAGGTAGCTGAATCTCACATTGCAGACTGTGCAGTTCAAGTTTCAAATCTGGTGGCTTAAAAGACATTCCAGGAGCATGCATGTGTGTACCCAAAATCCAGAGAAGAGAATGGAGAAGAGATTACAATGTGGCCATCCCCCTAGAGGTAATTTCTCTCCTTTCTCTCTCTCTCTCAATCTCTACCCTCTTCCCCCCAACCCCAGGTGAGCACACATGTCCTGTAGCAAACACACAAAGAAATGTGAGTTTTCTAGGAAGTCTCATTAGGAAGAATTTTCTTTTCCCTTTCCCTTTCTTTTTGACCTCTAGCTTCTGATTTAAATAGAGGTCAAATTGAGGTTATCAGAATGGAAAGACAGAAACCTACTGACAATCAGCAGATGCTATATGCCCCGTAAAATGTGTATGCAGAGTTGTTTTATATAAGAAGAAACAAATTACTGTCTTATTTAACACTTCTACTAATTTTTTCTATATTGCATCTCGTAACCTGGTTCTTACAGTGCCTGAGGTAATTCTGGTGGCCAAATAGGTATGGGAAGCACTGACAGTGCAATCAGGAAGGTAAAATATTTAGAACCAAGGCACACTAAACTTCAAAATAAGAACATTTGGCTTATGTACTTAAAAGACAAATGGGAAATCACATAAGCATAAGTTACTATTTTTCTTGAAATCCATCAAAATGTCAAAAATTCTAAACCAAAAATTACTCATTTCAAAAAATGATCAATGGAAATTTTGTTGTGCCAGCACAGAAAGAAGAAATGATTCATTTTAATCTCCATTGATTGACTGCTAATAAGTTTCCCCATTTTAACTGACATAAATTTTTTACAATATAGCACAATGTTGTGAATAACAATTTGCTCAGTGTTCCTCTGTAAACTGTTTTTTGGAACCCTTCAATAACCAATTCCTGCACACAACTCCCTCCCTACAATCCATACTTCCATCCAGTCTGTGCTAAGTCCCTTTCAGGCTGAGGTAAATAACACATTTGTGTATTTCCCAAGATACACCTTGTCTCATCAGTATCCTCTGATGTAATTTCAGTTTTTTGTTCTCTATCTGATATATAATTTAATAGGAAGACAGTTTAACTCCTTTTTTTCAAAATTGCATATCTCTTATTTGGAAAAATGAATGGTAGCCACATTTTTCTTGCACACAATGACTATTTGTAATATGTGATATTTTGTAAGTTGTACAGTATGCCAAACACCATATAAGTGTTTCTCCTTGTTTTTTTTTTTTTAATTTCCTACAAGGTGCATGCATTTGCTAAAGAGACAGGCAGACAGGCAGACAGACAGACAGACAGACAGACAGAGAAAAACAGAGAGAGAGAAACAGAGAGAAAGCAAAAAAGCCCTCAGAGTGATGGCAACACCGTAATCCCTTCTCCTCCACATTTTAGGCATGCATGCACAGGTGCCCAGTGTTTCTCAAGCCAGTGAGTTTGGGACACATAGTCAGCCAGGGGGATCCAGCTACCTTAAGTACCATACCACCAACTGATCCCATCTAAGTATTTTTCAAATTGATCTTCAGAACAATCCCAAACTGACATTAGTATTATAATTGCCAGATTACAGATGAAGAAATAAAATCATAAAGGGATTGAAAACTTGCCCAAGACGTGACAAAGTTTTTAACCCATATACTTTGGCTTCAGGTTCTACACTGTTTTTTTTGTTTTTGTTGTTTTTTGCTAGAGGACTCATGCACTCACCAGAAAGATAGAAATTGAGAAACCATCCCCCAGGCGGAATGGCATGCCGCAATCCCTTCTCCTCCATTATTCTCTTCTTCTCTCGAGATCTTGAGCATGCACGCACATGTGCCCAGCATGAGTTTAAACCACTGGGTCCAGGACTTGGACCGCAGTCGACTACATGGGAGTCCAGTGACATAGCCATTATGCCAACTGCTGGTCCCCAGATTCTACACTGTTGAATCTCCTGTGTAAGTCTACCATGTGTGGCAATAAGGGTGGTTTTGTATTTATTTTTTTAATGTATGTAATGCAACAATTGACATATATTCATTATAAATATTAAAATTAGTTTTGCACTTGTGCAGAACATCTATGTAAACAAGACCTGAAATGAGTCAAAGAGTTAAAGAAAAGTCTATCTTTTGTCCCTTAGCCACAATGTCCACCAAATTTCCCGGCACACACTGATTGTCTGTTGGTTGAAATGAAGAAAAAGGCAGCAAATACTGTTAAGGTAGCTCTAATGAGACTTGATGATAATGCATATAGGTTGTGAAGAGACGTAAAAGTAAATGCATCTCTCATGTCCGCAGTCCGTGATTCTAAGAGGAAAGGCAACTACAGAAAATAAAGTTAGGATAGGAAACTGGTTAGGAAAAAAATCTGGCTAGGAAAAAATGTTCATTTCTTTTTGGCACATCATTTGAATATTGGTGTCATCTTCCAAATGACATGTAGGCTAAAAAAAAAAAAAAAAAAAAAAAACAAAACACAAAAAAAAAAACAACCAACAACAACAAGAAAAAAAAACCATGACAGCGAAAAGCAGCATGTTTCCAGTGCCTTTTAATTGTTGGATTTGAATTAGGTCCAGGCATCTTATCTGAAAAGCTAGATTTTTCCTTAATTATGAAAAAAATCACAGATGCTCTGGTACCAAAAATATAGTTTACAATTCAGAAATGTCAAGTAATACATCTCCCATTATAACATAAATTCCATGTTTAACATTTATCAATTTATAAATATTTTTACATATGTTATTAGGACTTCAAATTCATGTATACCAATTGAAAGCCACACTGGCTAAAATTTTCTATTTATATGTCTGTATGCCCCACTAGATTTAAGCTTATTGAGTACAATTCATGACTATTATTCCCCTTTTATCTCCAATTATTTGTATAAGGTATAACACAAAGAAGGCATGCAATGAATTGAACTGCATCTCCTTAGAGTATAAGAGTCACATGGTTCCTCTATTAACAGATGGACACTGTGATGTGATAGGTTAACCCAAATTAAAGGCAAAGTCAAGATTAGATCTGGGGACCAGCAGCTGGCATAATGGCTATGTTGCTGGACTCCCATGTAGTTGATGGCGGTTCAAGTCCCCGACCCAGTGGCTAAAAACACACCAGGTGTGTGTGCAGGCATGCCCAAGATCCTGAGAGGAGAATGGGAGAAGGGATTGCGGCATGGCCATCTCCCCTAGGGAGTGATTTCTTACCTTCTCTCTCTCTGTCTCTGTCTTTCTGGGGGAGTGCATGTGCACTATGGCAAAAACCTCTCAAAAAAAAAAACAAAAAAAAAAAAGGGAAAAACCCCCCAAAAAAAAAAAAAAAAAAAAAAAAAAAAACTTTAGGTCCCAGTCTCTGGACTCCATTACCTCATCACAAACAAAAATATTACTACAAAGAGGCTCCAAAATTGTTTAAATTATCCATTAATTTACACTGCCTATGAGCCTACCTCTAACAGAAAGCCATAAATAAAGTAGCATTCAAACAATCATCAGAATAATAATAAAGACCAGGGAGAAGCATGTTCCGTCAGAAGTTTAGCATTTTAGACTTATTGTGTAAAACTAGATTTCTTTTATTCCCACAGGAAAAATTACATGATCTTTATATTTAAAATAATTCTTTAAGCATTAAAAGTTTGCCATTGCCATTGAAATACTCTTCATCTCAAAGATGAATAAATTATCACAGTCACTTTCACTACAAAGCTTCTCACGCTTCAGCTGTCATTTTATAATTTCAACTGAAAATAAATGTAAAGCAGATTTATGTTGCTGCATAATAAGCAGTAATTTTATCAAATTAGTAGCATTCAACTTCTAGTGAGATTTCTTTATTATTTTGTTCACAGAACACTTTTTTAAAAGAGCATAATAAACAGAACCATTTACCTTTTAAGACTTTTCTTAAATGGGACACAACACTAGGAACAATGAACTATTATTCTCCATTTCAATCTAGCAATTGTAATAACTTCTAGGTGTAAAAATAGGCACTTTCCATCACTGCATAGGTCCATGTATTCTATGTCATCCTAAACTTAAACTTATTCAAAAGTAAAAAACTTTTTTTTTTTTTTGGAGAGCTTTTTCACTATAGGGCATGTGTGCTCACCAGACAGAGAGAGACATAGAGACAGAAAGCGAGAAATCACCCCCCAGGGGGGATGGTCACGCCATAATCCCTTCTCCTCTCGGGATCTTGGGTACGCACGCACACGCACCCGGCGTGAGTTTTAAGCCACCAGGTCCAGGACATGAACCGCAGTCGACTACGTGGGAGTCCAACGACGTAACCATTACGCTAACTGCTGGTTCCCAAAAGTAAAAAACTTTTTACAAAAGATGATAGATATTAAGTTATAATAAAGGTTATTATGCTAGCATACAAGATAATTTGACTTAATAGAAAACTTTCTATGATGGAAATGAACAACTTTGCCAAATAATTACATAACAGGATGGATTATGATTACATAACAGGATGGATTATTTCTCTGCAGTGAAGCAAAGACTAGGCAATGTGTCTCCTTTAATATTTATTCTAAAGTGAAATAAAAACTTAAATTACTAGAAACAATCTGTAAATAATACTATAACAAAGAAGACAATACCTCAGATTTAGTTTGCCTTAAATTTGTTACATTGAACATAATATATTTTTATTGGAAAAACTAAGTTTTTATGCAAATGAAATATAACCTCCTAAAAATGCAGGTTATGAAGTTGGATAAAGCATTTGGTAACTTTTAAAAAACATTTATCAATGGTGTAGCTCACAATTTATTAATCAGTTCTGCCCATTAATTTTAGCCATAACCAGAATCTTGAAATGGGCAGAACATGCGGGTTTAGCAAAGCAATATCTAACAATCACAGAGCAGAAAAATGCCCTTGGTTATTAAATTAATTATATATTAACATAGCAACAATATCTTTTATCATTTTTTCCTTGGAAAATATTTCTTAGTTCTATCTTATAATTCATCGTTTTTCACTTTTCATTATTTGGTCGTTTTAAATTATTTTAAATTGTACTAGAGGGGCCTGAAATCTTAATATTTAGAGTTTTAAATTTTTAATTTAAACTTCAACAGCCTTTTCAAAAACTGTTCCAAGATGGCTAGGCGAATGGCGTAAGATAAAAAATTTAAGTGTCCAGAAATTTGACAGGTGAATAGGGATTTGAATCTTCCCAGAAGGTGAATTAAAATTAAAATATTGCTTCTAGAAAAGGAATTGGGTGAAAATGGACGGAGACAAGGAGAAAGTGTGGTGTACCGGAGCCAGCTCCAAAGCTCACTAGAGAGATGATGGTTATCAACCTTTACAATTCCATGTTACAGGCTTAAAATCAACCACAGAAGATGCATTTCCCCAGGGTGATCTGCATGCTCTACAACACATGGCTTCCCTTCTCTGTACTTTCCCTCTTTCAACATTCAGTTAGATGGTAGTACCAGAGAAATTTTATTAACAACATTTGGCAATTACCTTTATCTGCCACTTATTTGTTTGTCTCCCAAGGTTACCCACTCTACAGATTCAAAGTCCTTTTCTTTGTCTTATCACTTTTCTACAAATTTATACTGCTCTTTGTTGAATATACTCTATTAGATGGAACTCAATACCACTCTAGAAGATCCACTCATCTCTGGGTATCTCCATGTATACAAAGGGGCACTTTAGTAAGTTCATGGAAAAGTGAAATCTAAGTAAGAATTTATGTTGATGCCAAAAAAATTTGAAATCCATGCACAGGTTTTTGTCATTGTTTTAAGAGAGATTTCTGATGTACCGTGCTGGCGTTCACCAGAGATACAGAAAGCAAGAAACCCCAAGGGGGCTGTAATCCATTCTCCTCCATTCTCCTGTTGGGATTTTGGATACATAGGCACCCAATGTAAGTTTTAAAGCATCGAGTCTAGGACTTGAACCATGGTCAACTATATAGGAATTCAGCAATATAACCATTACTTCATCTGCTGGTTTCCAGTTATTTTTTTCTAAAAGAATTATTTATTTAATTTTATTTATTCATTCACTTATTTTAATTTGACCAGACACAGAGAGAGAGAAAGAAAGAGAGAGGGAAAATGAGAAAGCAAGCCACCAGGTCTGGGACTTGAACTGTGGTTAGCCATGTGGGAGTGTCCAAGCACCTTAAGCACCATGCCACCTGCTGGTCCCAGGTTCCCAGTTTTTTAATAATACATATCTTCCATGAACTGTTTGAAGATATCCTCATAAAAGAAATACACATATTAATAAACTTATGTTTGTATTTTTGTAAATCCATCTTATATAAAAGAAGTACATTCCAACTAAGAACCTACTGGGAGTTACTTTTACTCCCATACAATTCAAACTCAAAGCTCCACAGCAATGTAAAGTGGGTGCCATGGGTATTAAACAAATTACTGATTCTAAGTAACAGCATAAGAATGTGCATACACAATATAATTTAATTTCCCCAGGAAAGCTGGCCACAGAATTAAAGTATTAAATCCAAATTTATATTTATTTTTTATCCATAGGTTTTTCTTTTTTTATGGAAGTACAATACACTGTTTTAGAACTGATAAACTAAATATTTACATAGATTCTGGATTTATTTTTATTTTCAGATTACTGAGAACTATACAAATTGTTTTGAACACTGTGGTGCAAATTATAATTACCCAATATAGATCCCAAATATTTCACATCATAATGTTATTAATTCAAAATTTAACTGGACTACAGATGCAAATAAGGAAAAGGTTAGGGTAATATAAATTAATCTTAGATCAGATCCTTGCAATCACATATTTAGTCCTTGAATATATACTGGTTATCTTGACAATGACATCACTATTGTTATAAAGTAGAATATTAAAAAAATATATATTTCCATTGAGGGCTACAGTGAATCAAAATTTTATCACATATCTAAATATCTATAGACTTGGAAGAAAAAAGAAAGAAAGAATCCAAAACCAATTCCAATCCAGTAGTCCATTTTCCCTGTTTCTTTTTCCTTATTTCTTTAACAAATAAAGATTCTGTCCTGACAGAGGTCAAAGTAGCCTGGCATAGGGCAAAACTGGTCAGTTGACATCATGTTGAAAAGTGATTGATGGTATCTCATCAACTCCCTCTACTGCAACCATCTGGCCTGTGGATTAGAAGCCATTCATACCTTGCTTCATTTACACATGTGAAGGACTCCTTGAAGAACCGAATATTAAACATCATCTTTCAAAATTCTAGAGTGCATATATAGTCGGAAGAAATGAGGTAACTGTTGAAAGACTTCCCACCTTTATACCTCTACGATTCCTAATTTTCATGTCATGTATTTTAATATCTGAATAAACAGCAATGTAAAACTGAGCTCATATTCATAGGTTTTAGTTTCCAGTTCACTACTGACTTTAATCACACCATTTAACCTTTCTATGTCCTTCATTTCACCATTTCTGAAACCCATAGATCTTTCTAAGACTAGAAACATGTTCTTAAGTAGGGCACTAGGAAAAAGTAAATTAATTTATAAAAAGTGCTGTGAGTGTACAGGCTCGCAATCATTTCTGTTAACTCAAACCCTGCCAGCTCCTGTAGTTAACCTGCCTTACACCTGACCCTTTCAGCCAGGACAGCCTTCCTTCACCTTTCCCTGGAAACAGATCACTTAACTCGTTTCAGCCCATGAACTACTCGATATTAAAGTGAAGGTGGAGAGACACTGCAGCAAAACTTACATGACTTTCTTTACTGTCATTTATTACATACAATCAAAATGACAGTATAAAACTAAATCATTAAGCAGCATGACTGTGAATTTGTAACATGAACTCTTTAATTCTAATACCTTAATTCTGAATCATCACCCCCATGTCATTATCCCTCTCCCTTGATTTATAGTTCTTGGTGAATTTGTTTCATATTCTGTTCTGTTTCATAAGTTCATTTCGGGAAGCTAAATTTATCTTTCTAGCCAATCCTCACGTTGTATGTAGTACCTAAGAAATAGCAGGCTCTTAACAATTACTTATAAAATTGAGTCAAGGTGTTTTATATTTTCCTGGCAACTTACACTTTGGAAAAATATATATGTAACTTTTAAATGTGGACTTTGAAAAGTTATCTACTTTGTTTTTTTTCATGTTTTATAATAATACATCTTATTTCTCATACAAGGACTGTACAGCTGTGGAAACTGAACAACTGGTATGGTAATAATAGCTTACACTTCCATTTGTTTTTAACTCATTTGTTTCAAATAATAACACTGTGCAGGACAAGAATCATGCTTTCCATTTTCTAGATCAGGAAATTAGCTTAAGTTAACAAAATTAAAAAGTGGCAGAATTAGAACTTTAATAGCGTGTTTAGTAGTCTTTAAAACATTTATGATAATTAACTCTTTGTGTTTCTTGAACTATGAATTTAAATGTAATACAGACCCTCTCTTACAAATGTTAGATACTCTGTTTCACTACTTCCAAGGTATCTGCTGTTCTACCTCCCTCCAATCCTTCTCCCTACCTCCTTCCCTTCCTTTTTCATTTCCTCCCCACCTACCTATCCCTTCTTTCCCTCTTTCCATCTTTTCCTTCCTTTTTTTGTTCTTCCTTTTTTCCTTTCTTCCACAAATATCCCATCTTCCTCCCAGTTCATTCCAAAATCTATTTGTTTGCCAGAACTTCCAATAAAAACATTACACAAACTATGTTGTACCCCACAAAGACATTCAACAATAAAATGTAAGCAAGAAATTATTTTTAAAAAAAAAAAAGGTGCATGAACTTGTAGCTTATAACAACACAAATTGGCCTAGCCACAATGGCATAGGCAATATTCTTTGTGATACTGGAACCACACAGGAGGCCTGGGTTTCAATCCTAAATCAACATCAACATAGTGATGCTAAGTGGCTGGGAGCCTGGGGCGTGGCAATGCCCCATCAAGGATGGCTGGCTATCTGTCTCTCTTTCTTATATCAGTTAATTAATAAAAACAAATCAAACAAACAAAACAATAGGAATGTATTGTTTCACAGTCCTGGAACCTACAAGTCTGAAATTAATGTGTCAACTGGATCATATTCCTTCTGAAACATGTAGGAGAGAAATTCCTTATTGCCTCTTCTAGTTTACTGTGTTTGCGGCAATCCTTGCCCATCCTTGCCTTAGATGGATCACTCCAATTACTGCCTCCGTAGTCATAAGGCTCTCTGTTCTCATTGATCTTTGCACCCTCTATGCTCTGAATTCTACACCTTGAATTCTGTGCTTCTGTCATCTAACCATCTAACCCATTGGTCACCAAACCACTCCATGCTTAAATTTAGTGAGTATTTAGCATTTAGTTATCTTTGCTCTATTTTTCACTCCAGTCTTGGTGACTTCAACAAACACTTGGGTCTTTCAGTACCTTCCTCTTACCATGTCGCCATGTTGCCATGTCATCATCAATGATTTTATTTCCTCTACACTACCTCAGCTACCATCACCCTTGGTTATTCACTTGACCTGGCCATCATTTATTATTGAAAAACAATTATCTCCAAAAGCTTTATTTTAAACATACCACTCTAATCTTTACCTCCCACTTTGTTCCACCTTCCATCAATTTTTTGACCTTACTAAAACCGTTAATCCATTCAATATATCTCTAGTGTTTTCATCACCCATCTTCCCCTATCATGCCTTCTCTCAGATTAGAATCTGTGATCTGCCATATGACTTCCTCAGTTAATTCCCTGCCCCTCTATTACTCCAACTTCACTGTCCAAGCAAACCTAAATCTAATTAAACCCATTTCTTTAACACCTCTTTGCCTAAATTCAAGCAATTAAAAGTGACTGAAGAGGGGCCAGCAAGTGGTGTGGTGGTTAAAGCGCTGGATCTACGCCACCCTGCAGTTTGAGTCTCTGACCCTGAAGCTTGAAAAACACGCCCAGCATGCGTGCAGGCATACCCAAAATCCCAAAGAGAGGATGGAAGACAAGGGATTGCTACATGGCCATTCCCCTGGGGGAAGTGAATTCTCATTTTCTCTTGCTGTTTCTCTGCTGCAAGCACACGTACCCTAAGGAAAAACTTAAAGAAAAAAAAGTGACTAAAGAAAAATCCAGTTATTTTCACTCCTCTCATGTTTAATTATTGACCACAAATAACAAATGGAAAAGAAAAACTGCCTGCCAATTCTACTATACCTATTGATTTCCTTCTCCTAGATTCCAGAAAGTTTATTCATACTTTCATCTTTCAAATCTTTAATATACTGTTTTCCTTGAATTTTCAGTTAATAATTTTGCTTAATATACTTATTCAGAAAATAAAAAACATCAGACAGGAATGTCCTTATCTTTCCACCACCCAATTTACCACTTCTGTCTTCTTTCAGACCTAATGCTTATATTATTAATCCTATTACCTCTCACCAAATGAATTATTTTATACAAGTAATTATCCCCTGTCCTTCAACACTGTTGGAAGTGCATCTCTCTGTCTTCCCATCTACCTCCTGTATCTATTTTAGCCATCTATCTACTCTGTCTCTCTGTCTCTCTCATGAAAGAAGTAAACTTTTTAAAAGTTCATGGAAAATGAACTTAAAGTATGAGTTTATTTTTTTAAAAAAGAATTTAAGTTATTTTCTAAGGTCAAAACTTATAAATGGCAGAGCTAGTTATGAACATTAGGACTGTAATCTCAGGGCTCACACTCTTAACTACTAATCTGTGCTTCTCTTTCATTATAATTAGAATAAATAACAGTAATCCATTATTATCAATAAATATTACACTAGATCAAGTACACAGATCTATTGCTATTTCCAAATTTATCTGAAGATAGTTGGTGGATTGTATATTTCCAAAATAGCATTAATTTTATTGTGATTTTATGATTTCTTAGCATTGAACTTTTAAAAAATCTAGGATAGTTCTGGGGACCAGCAGTTGGCATAATGACTATGTTGCTGAATTCCCATGTAGTCGACCACAGTTTGAGTCTAAGACCCGGTGACTTAAACTCATGCCAGGCACGATTGCTTGTGTGCCCAAGATCCCAAGAGGAGAATGGGGGAGAAAGGATTGTGGTGTGGCCATCCTCGCTGTGGGGGGGAGGGGAGGGTGATTTCTCGCTTTCTATCTCTCTGTCTCTCTCTGTCTTTCTGGCAAGTGCACACACCATATAGCAAAAACCTGTCCAAAAAAAGAAAAAAGAAAAAAGAAAAAGAAAAAGAAAGAAAAAAAAATCTGAAATAGTTCTACTTTGCTTATTCCTTAGTTCTATGTTCCCCTTATTTTACTCTTAAAATAAAATTCTGTTAAAATAATTTGCTTTAAAGAAAATTCAAACTATTTTAAAATGTTGAAAAAAAGGTTCAATTTACCAGTATTCAAGCAAATTGAAATTAAACCAATCAAACAGGAGTTTTAGGTAATTGTTTATTTAAAAATTCAAAGTAATCAATTACACTAGAAAGAGTATCATTTTATACACAGTCATAAATTGCTAGCAACAATGTGAATTAGTAGTACTATATGGACAACAACTTAGAAATATTTCAGATCCTTTAACCAGTTAGGCATACTATCAATAGTTCCCCTTCTAGAATCCTATAAACATACTGTGATATTAGCCAACTTAAAGGATATTTTAAAGTTTCATTTAATATTATCTAGACTTGGAGTAGAGGGTATGATGGGCAGTAATTGCCAAAAGCCATGCAATAATTTTCATCTGCAAATATTTTCATCTCTTTCAAAAAAGACAGTGGCTTAAATATATTTATGTTTGGAGTTCATGTTCCAAGTCACCTTACATTTTTTCTTTTTTTTTTCTTTTTAGGGAGATCTAATGGGGGGTTATTAAAGTGTTTACAGAACATAGAATTACATAATGAACCTCAGTTAGGTAGGTAAAAATGTCTTGGAAACTTGGGAACCCTTTCCCTTGACTGTCCAGGAAACCATCGTGACCAGAAAAAAATGAGTTCTGGGAGATTCTGTGAAGAGATCAGGGATGTACAGTGGGCAGAGGACTTAAGAGTACAGCAAACATCACCTGGGTTTAAATCCTAAATTGCTTTTGCAAGTGTTCCTAATATGATTTTCCACATTACTCAAATGATGGACTGCATAAGACAGCCTCTTCAAGGTTCTTACATCTGCAGACTTCTGCTTTTAATGTGCATCCCTTCTTGAGAGAGAATTTATATAAAGAACCTGTGGAATACTAACTAGCTGAAGGTCATGTTGACCACTAGGTAAAAGTAAATCTAGTTTTCCCATCTTTTGAAATTGTAGCATGAAGCCCAGCCTTAGTGACACAGTCAATAGCTTACAGAATTGCAGTGCTGGAAGTCACACAGCTGATCATGGTTTGGATCCCCAGGTCGATAGACCTCAAATGCACCAGGAGCTCAAGTATGAGCCCAGGATCTTAATTAGCTGGAAGACCAGCAGAAGAGGACAGCAGTGTGAGCACACCCTGTTGAGGGTGCTTCTTTCTCTCTTCCTTTCTCTCTCATGTGCATAAACACATATTCTCTATCAAATATTTTTTTTTTCTTTTTGGAGAGGTTTTTGCTATAGGGTGCATGCGCTCACCAGACAGACAGAGAGAGACAGAGAGACAGAAAGCGAGAAATCACCCCCCAGGGGGGATGGCCACGCTGCAATCCCTTCTCCTCCATTCTCCTCTCGGAATCTTGGGCACGCAGGCACACGCGCCCGGCGTGAGTTTAAGTCACCAGGTCTGGGACTCGAACTGCAGTCGACTATGTGGGAGTCCAGCGACATAACCATTACGCTAACTGCTGGTCCCAAATAAATAACTTTTTAAAATGTAGCACAAGTCAAAAGTTATTTTAGTTACCATACCCAACACAGAAAAAGGTTTTGCTTTATTAAATTTGTTACTATGAGAAATCTGTGTTGAATCAAAAGTAGCTACACTCACAGACTCTTCTTCCTGAGTAACAGGAAGAAAATATTACATACACAGGTATTTGTATGCACACGCACACACACACACACACACACACACACACACACACAGGTATGAGCGCTCATAATTCTAGGGTTAAAAGAATCTTTGGAGGATCTGGTCAGCCAGAGTGCTTTGGTCCTGGGGGAAGAGGTGGAAAAACTGAAACAACATCAAAGCTACCCTCTTGGTCTCATGATGGGACAGCTGCAGATGGTTTTACATTTATTCATTCAAAATAACAATCTGAGATTTATTAATTCAAGACAAGGACCTGAAGATTTTTCTACTCAAGAACACAACTTGTGATTTATGAATTTTATCCTGAGGCCTAGCCTTACTTTTATTTGTTCTCCCAGCACAGAGAAAAATAAGAGACCTTACAGGCAATTAAGCCACGGTCTGGAAAGAAGTATTAACACTGAGTCCAAGCGAAGTTACAACTACATCGAAGAAAGCTGCATGTAGATATACAAGTGTTCGTAACCTAGAACAGGTGGTGAAAGGACAAGGCAAATAGGTAATTGGTGCCATTTCCACTTTGTCCTGTCTTTGCACCCAGGATAGCCCCTTTTCCTTTTTTTAAAAGACATATATATATATATTTACCCTTCCATCAACACAGAAAAAATATTGGTGATGATCTTGAAGAGACTACCCAAGGACCCAGGCAGTAGAGATACAGAACAGCTAGCTGTGGATACTGAACCGCCTTCTGATTTCATCTTGTACTTTCTTTTCTTTTCCTTCTTCTCTTTCTTTTTCTTTCTTTTTTTTTTAACAGAGGTTTTGCTACAGGGCACATGCACTCACCACAGTGACAGAGAGACAGAAAACAAGAAACAGTCTTCCCGCCCCCCACCCCAGGGGTGATGGTCATGTTGCAATCCCTTCTTCTCCATTCTTGTCTTGCAATCTTGGAATCTTGAGCGTGTACACAGGCGCCTGGCATGAGCTTTAAGCCACTGGGTCTGGGACTCTAATTGTTATGCCTTTTGCTTGTCCTATAACCTTCTGATTTGACCCCTGAATCTGGACTTGTCTGACCCTAACCCAGGCTAGCATACCTGCTAACCACTTAGAAATCATTCAAAATAATGCAGGAATAAATAATAAGCTTTACCCTTAGGAGCTTTTGCATATAAAGGACCCTCTTGTTAACTCCTAAACCCATTTGGATAGTTGACAACGAATGGGGAGAGATCTGGGTCTATGTTACTTCTGTCAGGGTTTTCAATGTTATTTGGGTGACTATAAAGTTTATATGGGCCTACCTGTCAAGAGCACCACCATTTCTCTTTCTCTACTTCGCTCGCTCCTTCTTGTGATCTCTCTCAGAAGACTATTTAGGAAAAAAATAAAATCTCATGCATAAGAAAAAAAAGTACTCTATGAATATCAGCTCAGTTGTTTCAGGTGGTATGATACTGTATGTCTGGGGTCATATTTTGACTTGTTTTTTTTTATATCTTTTAAATCTTTTGTAATGATCATGAAAAGTAATTTAAAAATTAAATGAAAAAAATTTAAAATATTAATAAAAATTAATGCACAGAAATGAGCATTTTCCTAGAAAGGTGTCATGCTTTAGCCTAGAAATCTATGAAGGAAGCCAAATACCTTTCTTTGAATTACACAGGATTTCACATTTTTATTCCAGAACTTTTCAACATTTGGCATGGGAAAAAAATCTGCAAAAATGGTCCCAGAGCTTTCGGTACACTATGACACATGAAGTCAAAGAAAGATAACTTGAATTTCTCAGTGAGGTAGGGATATCATATGCTTAATGTTCTGATTTCCACTGACAAGCATCAACTAAAAACGGGGAGAAACCAGTTTAGAGGGTCCCATCTCCTTTTTAGAAACTCTGGTCTTAATTTCTGGTTAAAGACAGTATTATCCAAGAAACAAAAAATGTAAATTTATTATTCCAGATCACGCTCACAGAACTGAAGCCCAGCCATACACATGGTAGGATTGGACTTTTTCTGTATTTCAAGGCAAGATTTAGAATTTGCTGATTCATTTGATAAAAGAAAAGAGGTGAGCAAGCAACAGGAAGTAAAAAGTGGATAAGCATCTCAAATTCATATTGCTAGCCTAAGTATTACACTTAATCCTATTTAGCATGTAAATAGAGTAGCTATGACAACAGTACCTTTGCATTTCCTTAATATGATCACACAGCAGGTAACATTTCCAAACAATTTCAACATTGCCATATTTTATTACAAATCTTGCTTATAAGACTAGTCAATAACAAATGCACTGAAGAATTAGCAAATTCTTCCAAGTAGCTGAATGATTGCCAGAAGACCAGAGAGCGAGACATCATACATCCAGAGCAATAATATTCCAGGCTTGTCCACTATCTTGAGATTATTTATTTTAATTAACAAACTGTAAACACACAATATCTTCTATTATTTTGTTCAGTATTTTCATATGATCTTTTCATTGGACATATGAGCATTTTTTAAGTTTTAACATGCTTCTATAGTCAATTTTTAATATCCTTCTTGAAGAATTTCACAAATATTAAGAGCTCCTAACATGAGTCAATCCTGGATAGGCAAAACAAGTTGAATATTGAGGGGTGAAGCTTGACAAGAGAAATAAAAGTGGAGGGACTGCAGAAAACAGTGGGAAATAAAATATGGGGAGAGGGTGAGGGGCAGTTAAGGCTTCATCCATGATTGCCATCTGTATAAATCAGGCCTGCAGTTGACATGTAATTTTGTGTGGGTCCCATGAGAAGTGGCCCTCAGGGTTTAATTATTGATGAAGAGATTTTTCTTCAAAGTGGCCCAGTCAGGAGTGCCTCAAGGGGACATTCATAAGCACTCATAATATCAATTTCTAAGCACCTGGGAGGTAGGGACACAGATTGTCTCTTTAATTATTATGATAAAGGTAAAGGATACCAAGAATACCAACTATTACACAACCAAGCTGAATGCTCAAAGAAATGAAATTACTATAACAAGTATAAAAACTTTAATATGTAAGTCATCTTACAGAAAGTACACCCTGTACCGGTTCTTACTGCAAAATTTAGGAGTTAAACAATTTATTCATATATAAATGTGGTTTGTTCACGGATGCTTAAAAGTCTAGAAAAAACTTTGAAGCGAGTGTGTTGCTTGAAGAAAAGGTAAGTTTACTCCAATTAATACAAAGGTGTGTTTGGTTTGGTTTGTTTTAACTATATAGAGACTCCTTTTTGGAAAAGAATAATATGAAATGATCTCTAAATGTCAATGATAATGCCCCAAAATAATTTTTGCTTATGCATTAGCACTGATCTAATCTCAGAAAAACACCAAGGAATCAACCCTTATGTATGTTACCATAAACAAGTAAGCACTAGGTGTTAGCCCTTGATTTTGATCTTATTACTTTATGTAACAGATGTGTTACTCCTATAGTACAGCCAAATATAAGACACATGATATATGCAGTAATAATATTTAAAATAAGTATATCCATTACAAAGCATCTTTTTAAATGGCATATGCTATCTGAGGCACTGTATATACATGGCTTGGATTAATGCTTACAGGTTTTGTGTGAAATAAATAGGAATAAATCCAATTTACAAAGGATGAAAAGACAATCCAAGAAAGAAGTTGACCATATTAACACAAATAAAATTTAAAAACAACAGACCCACTCATAGGCAGCAGGTAGTTGGACATCACTGCACAGTACTGGAAATATTTGACAAAATCTTGGGTTTTAATATGGAGTCAACCCAAAAAAGTCAAGTATGCCCAAGATCCTGGCTTGCCTGGAAGAATGGTGGGAGGATGGGGAATTGAAATATGGTGAGACTATGTCAAGGGTAACTTTCTCCTCCTCTTTCTCTCTAAGTAAATAAATAATCATAAACTAATAATAATTATAGAGTTGGGATGTGAACTCAGGTCTGTTTTAGTGTAATACTTCTTTTTTGTTTAGTTTAGTTTGTTTTGGTATTAACTATGAATTAAAGCTTGATTTTATTAAGTGTGAAACAAATTATTTTATATAAAAGTATTTACTTCCAAACATCAACAAATAAGTATGATGAGTATTCTCAAATAAGTTATCTGTTATGCTAAATACAAATGTTTCATACCCACTAGTATAATGTTTTACTTTAAAGCAATGGAAGTAGTAATAATTATAAACCACAGGAAAGACATAATCTTATTAGGAGTTATCTCCGTAGTATAATTGGCTCCTGCATATCTGTGAACTCCTTCACTATTGATGTTTGAGGCCAAAAGACACCTTCTGTCTAGATATGGAGGATTAACAGCAAATGAAGGTCAGAAGATAAAACTTGACACATTTGAAAATCAAAGTCCTGACTATAGATAAATTATACTCTGAGAATGTTTTATTAAACATTTTTGAGTTAAAATAGAATATAAATGAAACAAATACTTCTTCCCAGTTTTACAGACAGGCGGTCTCTGTTATTGGTAGTTATTATATCCACATAGCTAAGAGGCAGAAAAAATATATTGGCCAAACCTATTTTTCAATCTCCTCTTCAGTTCTATAGAAGCCTGAATTGTATCTAATAAATCATCTTATTTTCTTCTTCATATTTTGATAATTCTTTTCAATCTCATTGTCTTAGTTTTTAGTGTTCCAAATTTTATAATTTAAGATTCTTCTACTTAATAGAATTCTCCCACAGATAGCAAACATATTTACCTTTCTGGGACATCGAGATTTCAGACCATGTGTTTGACAAAGTTCTGTATTCAGATAGTCAAAATACAATTATTTAAAGATCATCCAATTATCTTAGCATTTGATTTCAGATCTTTTTAATATTCTTATTAATTTCTTCCTGTTAATATTCTGTTTTTCAAAAGTGGATTTCCCCCCAGAATGTAAGAAAGGATACTATTGAATTCTAGCACACTTTACAATTAAGCAAACAGTCAAACACTATCTGCTATCAGTAAGATTAAGAGGACTCAATCTAAAAATCTTCCTAGTGATAGATTCATCATTAGTCATTAATCTAACAGTTTTTAATTAATCTACTAAAACTGATCATCTGTATTCATGTGTAAGAGAGAATTTTTCTTAAAACCCACTGAAATATATGCAAATATACTCAACTATAGAAATGCATAGAACCTTAAAACTTCAAGGAGCTATTACTAGATTCTGTAACTGACCAGCTAAACTCCTTGGCAAGGGGATAAACAGGGACCAGCAGATGGTGCAGTGGTTATGTCACTGAATGTGACATAGTTCGAGTCTCAGCCTGGTGGCTTCAAAATTATGCAGGGCACATGATTCTGGGAGAAGAGTGAAGGAGAAGAGATTGTGGATTGGCCATCCCTCTGGGGGGTGGGTGGTTTCTCACTTTCCCTCTTACCGTCTCTGTCTCTCTCTCTCTCTCCCCCTGGCCAGTGCATGCACCCTAAAGCAAAAACCTCTCAAAAATAAAAGAAAAGAAAAAAAGAAAAAGGTAAAAAACTGTAAAATGAAACTGAGTATGGTTCACAGAATAGTTTACAGATGAGATGGATAAGGCCTGCAAGTTATATGATAGTTAAGATGATGGATCCCACATAGACGACTCTGAGGTTCTAGTCCCAGACTCTAGGGCCTGAAAAGCATGCCAGACACATGTGCAGGCATGCCCAAACTACCAAGAGGATAATGGAGGAGAAGGGATAGCTGTGTGGCCATCTCCCCTGTGGATGATTTCTCACTTTCCTTCTGTCTCTCTGGAGAGCACACACACCCTATGAAAATAAGTAAACAAATTAACAAATAAATGAGTAAAAAAGAAAAAGAAGAAAAGTTAAGTGTACTTTCAACAACAGAAACTCAGAAAATAGGTTTAAAGTTTAAAGGGAAAAAAAGCTTTAAAAGCCTTACGAAGTTAAGATTGCATTTCCACAAGATCTATGGTACCCAATCAATAAAAAGAAGCAAAGAAGAAAGAACTTGTACTTACATACTCAGCAAAAACATATAAATATAAGTGAATAAAGAAATAACCACACCTACAAAGTTGAGTCCTTATTATCTTCTTTTTTTTTTTTGGAGAGGTTTTTGCTATAGGGCGCATGTGCTCGCCAGACAGACACCGAGAGACAGAGACACAGAAAGCGAGAAATCCCCCCCCCCCCGGGGGGATGGCCACGCCACAATCCCTTCTTCTCCGTTCTCCTCTCGGGATCTTGAGCACGCACGCACACGCGCCCAGTGTGAGTTTTAAGCCACCACGCCCGGGACGCGAACCACAGTCGACTACATGGGAGTCCAGCAACATAGCCATTATGCTAACTGCTGGGTCCCCTTTTTATCTTCTTTAGATCCATGAACCTCTTCCCTCTTAAGGGACAAAAGTAGTTATGATAAAGGGTGTTTTGAAATATTTCTTCCATGTCTGTCAGTTAGTATCTCATGCCTTTCCTTTTTGTCAATTCTCCCTAAAATTCACTTTTTCCAAGTCATTTCCATTATACTCACTTTCCAAATTCATCATTTTCATTCCATTTTCTTAATAAATACATAAAATTCTCCATTACCTTTTCAAATGAATAGAAGCAATACTATTGGTAATTCAGAAGTCATTTCTATGTGACTCAAATTGCATTGGTTTTGTGGAAAATGGACTAAAATCCTTTCTGATCCAGGGTAAATTTGTATAGTACCTAATCTTTCATTAACTGTTAAGTCAAGGAATGGAGCTTGACTTGCGATTGTGGAAACAGGAAACTGATAGGCAACAACTTTGGTAGTAATTATTTACCAAAATTACTACTATTCAATTAATTAAAACCTTGCTGCAGATGTATATATTTTCTTTTACCTATGTATATAGTCTACTTTTATAGCCTATTCTCAATTATCCTTGTCAGTGGAGGAAAACAACAAATTGAACAAAAGTGAATTATTCAAAGTGAATTTGTCCTTGTTTCTAAATATACAGACACTGGGCAGGCTCTGTGGCACAGCAGTAATGGGCTGGTGAAAAGGAGCTGTATTCTGGGGCCAGCAGGTGGCATAGTGGTTAGGGTGCTGGACTCCCATAAGGCAGACCATGGTTCCAGAGCGTGAAAATCATGCCAAAGGGATTGCAGCATGGTCATCCACCCTGGGGAGTGATTTCTGGGAGTGATTTCTCACTTTCCCTTTCTCTGTCTTTCTCTATCTCTCTCTGTCTCTCTCCAGTGAACACACATACCCTACGGAAAAAAAAAAAAAAAAAAACTTAAAAAAAAAAAAGGAGCAGTATCCCACATAGCAACTGTGGTTCCAATTCCTGTCCTAGTCAGCAGAAACACAAGGGCATGGGCCATGTTGTATGAGTGCCCAAGATTTGATGGGCTACAAGACTAGAGGAAGGGGCTTCAACACAACCAGACCCTATGGAGAGTACCTCGCTTTCTCTCTCTCTCTCTCTCTCTCTCTCTCTCTCTCTCTCAATCTCTCTCTCTCTCTCCCCCCATATGTGCTTTATCTTAAAAACAAAACAAAACAAAAAGCACTAAGTGTACAGATATTGTTTTCAGCTATCAATTCAATCTAAATAAAGATCTACTATAAAAGTTACGGGACAGTAACTGATGTCTGATACTTATCTTCTTCAAAGCCTTTCCAGGAGAGTTGATATTTAAAAGTCATCATTGGACTGGCACCTTGGCCTAATGGTTAAGAGAGCCAGATCGCACATGGCCAAACATGTTTTGAATCCCAGTCATATCAGTGTGAAAAGCACTCTAGGTATAGGTGTGTGTGTGCGTGTGTTTGTACAAAATCTCAACAGGATGGAGAAATGGAAAAGAAGGGATCGTGGAATGACCATACCCTATTGAAGGGTACTTTCTCCTCCTCTCTGTCTGTCTCCCTATCTCTCTCTGACAAGTGCATGTGTTCTCAAGCAATTAAAAAAAAAAAAAAAAAAGGAAAAAGCAGAGAACCAGTAGATGGCATGGTGGTTAAGGTGCTAGACACTCCCACATGGCCAACCACGGTTTGAGTCCTGGACCTGGTGGCTTGCTTTCTGACTCACTCTCTCTCTCTCCCCCATCAAATTTAAATGAATGAATGAATAAATAAAATTTTAAATACTTATTTTTAAAAAGGAAAAAACAAACCAACTCATCCTTGACAAAATTCTGACTCTATCCAAAAAGTAAACCCACAAAGGGCTGGATGGCTGGTACAGCAGTAATGCACTGCTCAGGGGAAGCTGGATCCACTTGGCCACCATGGTTGGAATCTCTAGCCTGCCTGTGTGTGAGTGCCCAAGATATAACAGACTGCAAGAGAATCATGACATGACCAGACACTGTATGCGGTACTCCTCTCTTTCTCTCTCTTTTTCTCTCTCTCTTTCACTCTCATGTGTGTTGCACACATTCTATCATGAAAAAGAAAACATGTTTTAAATGTATATAGCTACTGTTAATGAACTCTAGTACTAATTATTTGACTAATAGTTATTTTCCTACTATTTTTTATTTTCATGTTAACTCGTTTGTCCTTTTTCCTCATGAGAAGCTATTAAATTGTGAAATTTATTATCTTTACTATGATTATTTTCTTATTTCAGATTATGTAAGTGCAACTCAGAGTAGCTAGATCACTTGCCTAAGGTCACACTGCTAATAAGGGGTGAACCTAGACCTCATCCCCAGGCCTTTACCTCCAAAGGCCAGGATCTGAACTATATTAATGCATCTAGAAAACAACAATAAAAACTTGACCTCTCATGAAACTTCTAGGATTACTACAATAATAAAAATTTTAGAATATTCGAGCTATGTCCTACTACCAAGTAACAAATTCTTTCCATGTCTATCTACCAGCCCAAGGCTATTTCAGCTTTGACATCTGGTGACTTGGTTGTTTTTCGTGTTCCCAACCTTTTAAACCCTGACATGATGTTGAATTGAGACTAGAAATGATGAAGTGTGCACACAAAGCAACTTTATATACCTCAATAACTTTTTCCCCAGAAACAAAGATTTTTTTGGCTGCTTCACTGAAACCTGAGGTTTTGTAAATAGCTCATAGAGAAAATTAAGTCACTGTTATAGTGGGTTGTCATTATCACCCTCTGTTCTTTTCACATTTATTAAGTACTTTTCACAGGTATAAATGCATTCTTATCACATTTATTATCTGTTTAATACCAGTAATTTTTTTAAATTACTTGTTTTACCACATATTTAGGCTACAATAAAGATCAGCATTAGATCAATCTATAGACTGACTTTAATACATTTGTTCACAGAAAGCATATAAATTCATTAGAAAACTGAGCTTTCATAAAGTCATTCTGTTTCAACACACAAATGAACTTCAGTAAGTCAATAGGATCAACTGAGACATCTATGCTCAAATGTGTTCCCTAGGCTTAATGTATTTTTCCTCACTGCATTATATTTTAATGATTAATTTCATGCTCTTTCATGGTATTTTAGCTCATGAAGCATGGGTGTTACTTTGAGGAAAAGGTAAAGTGCTCTGTGTGATGGAAGATGTTACTGATTAAAGCATGTAGCACTTATGAACTATATGAAAGCTAAAGTTGTCTGAATACCAACACTCCTAGATTATAAATAATACCAGGCAGAATGGTCACATAGACTAAGGCTAGATGGTGTTGAAGGCAGTTGTGAAGGCTTGGACTTCTTACTTATTCTTGTTTGAAACAGGAGATGAAATTAAGCTGGTCATTGAACATTTCACTAGTATTTTTGTCCTCAGCAGAGTGGGAGTAGAAGCTGATTTCAAAGACAATTCCAAGAGAGAGAAACAATTCAGTAAAGTAGATAGCATCCCACTCTGAAATTAGGCAGCCAAAACCACCCATTCTCTGACCCTCTGATCTCTGCAATCAGTACTGCCTGAATACTATCCTAAACTTAGGACATTATTTGACTTAGCAAAAAGAAATGTTAAGTTAAAGTTGCAAGGAAAGACTATAAACTGAATCAAATGAGGTGGGGGGGAATAAAATACATTTTACCCAAATTAGACATGTCCACATAATATATTGGCTCCTGTAACTAAAATAGATTTTTCAAACCAAGCTATGGAGTCTGGAAAAAACACTACCTTCCCCCAGAGTGCAAAGTTTCTCCCATGACAGAGGCAAAATGTAGCAAAAGCAGTTCTCCTGCCAACAGGTGGGTTTAAAGTTTTACTTAGGTCATCAAAAGGATTGAGGAAAGGAAAATTCTGGTATTTCTAAAGTTCATGCCTCCCCCCCCCCCATGTTCTACCAGAGTTGGAGATGCACATTAAAAATTTTTAAAAAAAAGCCCCAGGCCCCCGAACAAAACAAAAAGTATGAAACACTAAAAAAGTAGTTTGTCTTCTCCCAGAAGTGCTAAGCTTGGGTTAGCATGCCTAAAATCACCGTTTATGATTAAACTCTCTCATCAGATACATCAAAGGTATCAGAGAGAACACCAAGAAAATGGCCCTGGAGTCTTAGGTAGAACCTGTTCACAGGGAGAAAAAAAAAAAAAGAAAGAAAGAAAAAAGACGGCATTGCGACTGAAGAGGAGACAAAAGGGAATCAAACATTGTTGAGAGGAAAGACAAATTTATTTCTGTTGTTCCGAGGGCACTGCATTTTTCAGTTCCCCAGTACTTGGTTCCATTCCCCTGTTAAATTATTTCATAAACAACGCGAAGGCTAGCGGGGACCGCTACGGCTGACACACACATCTTTTTATTTCTGTTCCACTCTGCAAACCGCAGTACTCAGCTACTGAAGGTGGGCGCGTGGACAGGTGTCCCGAAAGGGCACAGGAGGGGGAACGGGGAGGAGCAGAGGCAGAAGGGGTGGGACAGGGGCGCTCCATGCCCCGAGAGTCACCTCTCGGGAACTCTGGTGCCTCTTCAGTCCCCGTCGCCACCCCGGGCAGGACCGGACAGGCTTCTCCAGTCCCCTAAGTCAGCAGACAGGTCCCGACGCACCGGGCACCCTGCGGTCGCCGGCAGCCCTCCGCGCCTCTGCCCGCCTGCC
>NW_006206544.1:2578623-2590767 GCF_000334495.1 Tupaia belangeri chinensis
CTCCCGCCCCCGGCCGGCCGGCGCGCAGTCGGTACCTCGATGTCCGCCGCGTCCTTGCTAAGCACAGGGGCCATGGCAGTGCCTACAGTCTGGCGTCTCCTAGAGACAGCCCCTCCCCGCGTCCTCAGGTCCAGTCAGAGACCGAAGTGACGGCTCGAGCCGTCCCGGAGCGCCGCCCGCCCGCGCCTCGCCGCGGTTTTCCTCCCGCAGGCGGAACGGGGGAGTGGCGGAACAGCTCCACGGCGGGACTGGCCTTTGCTCTGTACACTGGGGAAGGCCGAGCTAGGCAGGCGGAGCCAGACTGAGGGATCATTGCGACTACAGGTAAAAAGCAGTCGGCGCTCCAAGTTACAAGTCGCTCTTTCACTCTCCTTCCGCGCGAACCCCGCGAGGTGGAGAAACACTATCTAACGGGCAACTGCGTCTTCAGAGAGTCCTCCGGGATGAGGTAGTAGATGTTCTTCCGTCATCCGACAAATAGGCCGGCAGGGCCTTGGGCTCCCGTGGAGGATACCCGAGTACCAGTCTTCTGAGAGTTGACAGTTCCCAGGGAGGGAGAGAGGGAGGGAGGCGAGCAAAAATACCTACAGCCAGAAGCAGCTAGTAGTTAGATAATGTAGGCGGTAGTCATCAAGGTTGTAATTTGGCAGGACAATTCATGCTAATGACTATTCTTTTCAAAATTATTCTACATGTTGGAGCTCTTTTGAAGAGTTATTCTGTTTCGCTCCAGTGTTTGCTCGGGAGAGGGGAGAGATTTTATTTAAATGTGCCTCCAGTCCAGATATCCTCTTTGACGATATCTGTACAGTACTCAAATATTCCTCCTTTTTCTTCTCTAATTAGATACATTCCCCCTCTTCTCCTATAACACTTTCTACCACACTTGTTTGTAAGCACTTAGGATAGTTCTTCATCCTCTTAGCTAGATTATGACCTCCTTGGGAGTCAAACACTCTTCATCATTTTTTATTAGTTATTTATTGAGCATTTTCAATGTGCCAGACAGTGTGTTAGATTCTCTAGATATAGTCTTCAGCAAGATACATCACTCTCATGGAGAGTACTCTCAAACAAGCAAGCGAAACATGATGCCTGTTTGGTAGACAGAAAAGAAATACAATGACTGGAAGAGCTAGCTGGAGTGTTTGGAGAAGGATGCTCTGGCCAAGCCATGGGATTACTTTCCGGAATCTGGAATTTACTGGAGGATGGATACATTTTTCTTTAATCAAGTATGATTATTAAGAGAAACCAGAAAGTTAAATAAAAACCTTGGGCTCATCCTCAATTTCCTTTTCCTCTCTCTCTTAGTCCATGCTTAAACTCAAAAATTCAAACTTCTAAACAGATATTGAATCATGCTTCATTTCTCCATCTTCCCTGCAAGCATTTTGATCCAAGCTATTGGTATTCCAGTGTCTACTTTTACATCCTCTCTACTCCAGATTGAACTTTAAAAGGTGTTGATTGGCTCATGTCACCTAAACACACATGTGCAATCATGGAGTAAATCCTTCAGTGGTCCATTGCAGTCTGTGTATAATACCAACTCCACAGTGACCTACTCTCCAACCTCACCCAGGGCCGCTCTTGCCCTAATTCATATTTCAACCATAGTGTCATCCTCTCCTCCTCCAACTATATCTCTCTCTTTGCATGCTGTCCTTCACTTGTTGGTCTTCTTCCTCATCTCCTCACCCTTTAGGTCTCAGAGAAGCCTACCCTGCCCCACCTCAATAAAATTAGATCCACCCTCTCTTGATGGCTTTAGTTCCTAACACAGTTTTTTTCATAGACCCATGAAATGCAGTTTGCATATTTACTGAATTTTGAGCTGTTCAATATATGTCTTCCATTTAGATTGTAAGCTCCAAGAGAAGAGGGCCCTCGTCCTTTTGTCTGTTGAATACTCAGTCCCTAGGCTGAGACTAAAGCCTAAGAGACCACGAACACTTGGTGACTGAATGTACAGAATACAATAGTTGTGAAATTTGGTCATGCACTAAGCAGTTCATTTTAGGAAGTTCAATTTTACTTCACTGTTTAGTCTTCTCATCTCTCCACTTACTGACAAAAAGTGGATAACAATATCTATCAATGAATTTCAAGTTAAAATGTATCAAAGTAATTGCTTCCCTTTTCATGGACTAATGGTCATGAAAGAGTCATGTTCTTGCATCTCCCTACCACCTTATGTTATCTACATCCAAAGCCTCTTGGTACACACACACAAGAACAACCTATACACATGTCCATATATTGACAGAGGAAAGATATATATATATATATTTACATTTATAACAAATATATAATATGGTGTATATGCCATGTATGGTATATATATGTGTGCGTGTGTGAGACAGAGAGCATATAATTATATTAGATACGATGAGAGAGAGAGAGAGAGAGAGAGTGCATATAATTATATTAGATACGATGTTATGTGTGTGTGTGTGTGTGTGTGTGTGTGTGTGATATATATGATTCCTTCTTCAATTTAACCAGTAATGTTCCATGTTCGGTTTCCTAACTTGTAGGGACACAAAGGTATATGCTCCTTTGGGTTATACTTCAATAGAAATCTTAACAGCAGTCAATACTTTTCTTATTATATAGGTACAAGTATCCAGGTTATCCTCAAGTTTAGAAACTGAGTTTTCATATTTGTTTTGGGTGATGTTATTCTTCTAGACCATCAGAGAGGATAAGTCCAAAATACATTATCTTTCTAAAGGTGAGACCCTCATCAGTGCCAGAAAATAACCAAATACAGGAAACAGCAGATGGGTCGCTGGACTCCCATATACTTGACCACAGTTCAAGTCCCAGACTAGATGGCTTAAAACTCATGGAGGGTGTGTGTGCATGCGTGCCCAAAATCCTAAGAGGAGAATGGAGGAGAAGGGACTGCAGCATGGCCATCCCCCCTGGTTGGGAGGGTGACTTCCCACTTTCTGTCTCACTGTCTCTCCAACAAACACATGCATCCTATAGCAAAAATCTTTCTCTCTAAAAATAAAATAAAATAACCAAATACAATATCCAATTGCTATTTTACCATCCAACTTCACCAAACAGATGTATCATTTTTTTAGATACTTAATTAAAGCATCTAAACACACTGTTCATATATCATACCTATATTCTGTGATCAGTTTTTGAATCTAATAATATTTTAAATCCATTGAAATTTCATATTAAATGCAGTTGTACCTGTAAATAATCCAAGCTGTTTAAAGCTTACTGCAAATGCATTCACACCACACTTTTTTAAAGTTGTAAATTATGATGGCATTTGTCAAGCTGTCCCTCCATCTGGAAGCACAGTCAAATATCAGGTGTTCCACATTAATTTTTCTTAGGCTTTAGAGAGACAGCTCATCTCTCAACCTAATATTTTACTGTACACAAATGAATATTATTATTACCATAGTCAGAAGGAAAGTTTATGAGTCACCTCTAATTTCATATCCAAAAAGTTATTCATTATCACAAATTTAGAAACACAATAAAAATTCAGATTTCCATATGCCTTTATTTTTCCCTTGTAGTAAAGCATTAAGCAGTTGTTTTTTTGGACACTCTCATAAGGTGATTTTTCTCCCAGAAAGTCAGAGACTTTGATCATAAGACTCATCTTTCCCTTCATCTAATCTTCTAGGGCTAAATTAATTCCTATCCAGACTAACCAGAAAGATAATGACTAATGTTAGGTGGAGCCAAATATTTCCAGTATTCCTGCTCAAAAAGACCTTAAGGTATATATATTAGGTCATATTTTGTAGAACTCACTGGGTATAATTTACTGTATATACTATAGATCTTGTATATACATACATAGATAAGCTACATGTAGTATGTATTATGTAAATGGTGTAAAAAGCATAGATAACAGAGAGAAGCTACAAATTCCTCACAGGATTTAATTCAACAGTTATTTATGAGTGCTACTGTTTCAGGCACTGTGATAGGCATTGATGATACTTCAGTGGACAATAAAGACATTGTCCTTATTATCACAAACCTTTAGCCACTAGCTCAAAAACACACATTGCCAGTTAGTGATTTTTTTATTAAAAGGATAAATTTTTATTTAACCTATCATTGTGCTGCACTGTTTTGCCTAAGCATTCTGAGGCAGTTCTGACATTAAAAACTGCTGTTTATATAAGCTACCATTTATATAAAATTATTGATTCTATAATAGTTTTCCATATTACCGCATTTTGACCGTCTGTTCATAATTATTTTGCAAAATAATAAGGATTTTTCTTACTTTTGAAATAGACATATTTTAGTTTCTTTTCTTCCTGAACATATTTTTTTTTAAAAATGTTATTCTTCTAAATTATAATTATTGATTTGGAAGGATTGTTTCTTAAATGTTGTGAAGGAACTATGTTAAATAATGCTAGATAAAGTTGTAGAATCATACAGAAAAAAATTGATCAGATTGCAGATGTATACAGTACATGTTTTAAAATTTTTTAAGGACTGCAAATCTTTTTTAAGAAATATTCTTTTTTTTTTTAAGAGATTTTTCCTATAGGGCGTGTGCACTCACCTAAGAGACAGAAAGACAGAAAGCAAGAAATCAACCCCCAGAGGGAATGGCCACACTAGAATCCCTTTTCCTCCATTTCCCTCTCGGGAAATTGGGCATACACACACATGCACCCACGGTGAGTTTCAAGCCGCTGGATCTGAGACTCGAACTGCATTCGACTACATAGAATACAGCAATATAACCATTACACCATCTGCTGGTTTCTTAAAAATTATTTTTAATTGACATATAATAATATATATATTTATGGAGTACAGTTTGA
The DNA here is from genome assembly GCF_000334495.1 of Tupaia belangeri chinensis. NCBI lineage: Eukaryota > Metazoa > Chordata > Mammalia > Scandentia > Tupaiidae > Tupaia > Tupaia belangeri. The sequence continues at coordinate 2,583,456 of NW_006206544.1, forward strand.
TTTTTCAATACTTGAATACAATGTGTATTAATCAAATCAGGGTAATTAACATATCCATCACCTCAATACTTATGGTTACATTTATTGGGAACATTCAAAATCCCTCATTCTTGGTATCTTGAAGTGTACGATAAATAGTTAGCTATACTATCCTACTGTGCTACAGTACACTAGAACATATTCCTCCTATCTCATTGTAATTAGTGATTTGGAGTAAGCACTTTTACTGAATAAATTTATTGTAAGATGTCAAAGTCTACACAAATTGCAAAATGCCATGTAATGTAAGTTAAACATTAAAAATGTAAAGATATAATTCTCCAATGCCCACACTCTGGAAAAATGCCATTGGTAAATGATTGCTTATAAATGCTTTTGAGTAAAATACAGTGTGAGTGGGAGATTTCTAAGTTCATCTCATTTAATATGGGGCTAAAATACAAATACAAAACTGTTATGACTTTTCCGATGACCCAATATTTTGCTCATCAAGGTACTTCAAGTGTTTTTCGTATACCTAGTATATATTAAGCACATATTATTTGTGATAAGAATAAATGAATAAATGCAGAAATGTCTCAGAACATTGTAATAAATGATGAGATTTTATTATATGAGTTAATTTTTAAGTCTAGTTATAAGGATCACTTAGTACATTTTACATGCTGTGCAATCTAGGCATTAAATAACATACATTGAGAACCTGGGGAAAAAACACTGAGATAGAAGAAGGCATGAATAGTATGAGTATTCCCTGGAAGAATTTCCCTCACTGTTTTGTGACATTTTTCTGGGCCTCATTGCTTCTTTATTACCACCAAAAGTTACTGTAATTCCAGTTCTGGCATTTAATATGTATGCTTCTTTGTTTTCTTGATAGAATTTTATCATTTTATATTTTCAACTTCATTTGTATCTGGGATTGACACAGATCCATGCTGCAGATTATCATTCTTCCTTTTGGTCATCCCTAGTAGTGACTGTGTTGTACCAGAAAGGTACTCACTCTTCCCCAAACCTTTTCAAAACTGAGGCCCTTATTCCCTCAGCTACTGGGAGTGTTGGTGGTTGACAGTTGGCTGCAGAGACTCTCTCTGGAAATTGCCTCTAGCTAAAGACAGCTATCTCACCAAGGTCCATGTCCCTTATTGGGCTAGCAGAGAGCCAATGACTAATTAATTAATATAGGAGATGTAAAGGCTTGGCCCTGGTCTCCAATCAGGACGTCTTAGAAGGGCCATTCTAAATCCAAATGTCTGTCCACTCTACTTCATTACCTAATCCACACTGCACTTTCCAATAAATAAACTTCTTACATGCCTTATTCTATCTCAGAGTCTTTTTCCCAGGGACCCCAAGTGTGTTACTACCAATATATGTTATTTAATGACTAGATTGCACAGCATGTAAAATGTACTAAATGATCCTCATAACTAGTCATAAAAATTAACTCATAATAAAATCTCATCATTTATTACAATGTTCTGAGACATTTCTGCATTTACTAATTTATTTTTCTCACAAATAATGCGTGCTTAATATATAGTAGGTACAATGAAAAACACTTGAAGTACCTTGATGAGCAAAATATTGGGTCGTTGGAAAAATCATGATACATTTTTGTATAGAAGAACAGAAAATTATGTCATGACTTTTCTGACAGTCCAATAGAAGTAAACAATATTGCACATGCAGCTTACACATGAGTTTGGGAGAAAAAAATTTGCCAAGTAATCACACAAAACTACAATATTTACTGGGAACAATAATATAAGGAAAAATAGAGAGGGTGTTAGAGAGCAGAGGGACCTGGGAAATCAGTGAGAGTTCTTGTGGAAATGACCTTGTTTCTGTGATATGAAAAACAAACAAAAATGTTAAAGAAGCAAGAAGGAGGGATTAAAAGTATTCTGGGTAAGAGGAATAAACTACAAAGGCTCCAGGGCCAGAGATAGCCTGACAGATGGGAAAGGGGAGCCTCCTGGCTAGCGTTTAGAAGGCAAGTAATGGAAGAGAGGGTAAGGCTGCAGAAATAAGCATGCCATGCAGTGTGTTAGTCTTCAAGGTTTCGTTTTGTTTTGCTTTAAGTTTACTTATTTATTTCTGACACGAAAGAGAGAGGCTCCTATACAGAATCTTCACTGTGCAACTCATCCTCACCCTCAACAAGTTCAGATCACAGTCATATGCAGATGCTCAGTGTGTACAGGGAGATCTCAGGATGCAAACCTGGGACCTTCCCATATTGGTCCAGCACAACAGGGTGCACCATCAGTTCGTCCCTGTTTAGTGTTCTAAACTTTATCTGTTAAGAAATGGGAAGCCATAGAAGTTTTTTAAAGCAGAGAAATGACATGACCAAACGCGTATTTTGAAGCATCACTCTGATTGCAATGTGTGTGTGATTGCATATTCATATACGCACTTGGGTGAATGTGTGAAAATGAACCATGGCACGTCATTTCTGGGGATGGGCTCAGTCATTTCCTCCATGTGCTAGTCTGGGTGGCAATTATAAATGTCATAAGAGATCAAAATAGTGAATTTTACCATTTTCCAATACCATTGTTATTAGCATGCTGTAATGCTTTAAAAGCAGATCTCTATTTTTACTCAGAGGCTGAAAAACTTACACCCTCTATAAGTTTTTCTCTCAGTCAATGGCTATCTTTCTGTTTTCCAACATAACGGTGTAACTATCCACTTATAAGAATCTGAATAATGAACTTTAGGGTGTTCTTGCTCTGTGGTTTGTTTTTATGATTACCATTGTCCATAGACTGTAAAGTCTTTACTGGCTTTGATTAGGCCTTATCTTTTTTTTTTTAGGTGTTTTTTTTTTTTCCCCATGATTAAGCAAGCAACAGAGAGGAGAGAGAGAGAGAGAGAGAGAGAGAGCACACTTCCAACAGGATTTCTAACACCTCAGTCCACCCCCAGCTCTCAGCCAGCCCTGGTTCTTGGGCAAGCATATGTCCAGCATACTCATGGAATTCTCCATGTGTGTAAACCTTCCCTTGTAAGATTACCCCCCCAGAGACCCCATACTACCCCCACGTCACCATCCAGCCCATAGACCCTGTGTTTTTTTAATCCACCATACCTAAATAGTACTTAATACATAGTAAGTACATAAACATTTATGAATAATTTTCATATTCTTCTCTTAAAACTTTATTGCCAACAAATATTATTAATACTCTCTCAATGTTACAGAGAATGTAAAAAGTCTAAGAGTAACAGGTCTCTAGTAATGTACAAGTACACAGAGTATGAATGGACAATTCACAAAAAAAGGTTGATAAAAACATAAAACTTGAATCAGCTAAACTGTTTAGCACAGCAATGCCAAAAATATTAAAATAACATAGGATTTTTCACATATCAGACTAGCAAAGAATTTTTTTATTAAAGGATCAAGATGTAGGAACATTAACAGATTTATAAGATTCTGTAATGAGTGAAAATAGTCAAATAGCCAAAATGATTACTAAATTATATGTGTATTCTCTATTACTCAGCTACTTGATTTCAGATATTTTAAAAAATATTTATTTATTTAGTAGTAGTAGTAGTAGTATTTTTTTTTTTTATTGGACCAGAGAAAGACAGAGAGAGAAAGAGAGGGAAAGTGAGAAAGCATGCCACCAGGTCTAGAACTCGAACTGCAGTCAGCTACATGGGAATCTAGTGCCCCAACCACCACACTACCTGCCAGAACCCCCAATAATTTTTTTCAATGTATTTTTTCAAAAATTATTTATTTCACTTTATTTTATTTTTTTATCTTTTTATTTTAATTTAATCAAAGAGGGACAGAGAGAGAGAGAGATGGAAAGTGAGAAATCAAGCCACCAGGTCCAGGACTTTAACCACAGTCAGCCATGAGGGAGTCTGGTGCCCTTAACCACCACACCACCTGCTGGCCCCAATACTTTTATTTTTTTATTTTTTAAATAATTATTTTATTTTATTTATTCATTCATTTATTTTTTTAATTTGACTGGGGGATGGGAGAGAGAGAGAGAGTAAGTGAGAAAGCAAGCCACCAGGTCTAGGACTTGAACCATGGTCAGCCATGTGGGAGTGTCCAGCACCTTAGCCACCATGCCACCTGCTGGTCCCCAATACTTTTATTTTTTAAGAAAAAAAGTTTATCTTGTGCCACATTTACCCCCAAACATGATTCATTCCAAGTTACTTATACAAAAATAGAAAGGTAATAACCTCTATGACCTAAATGGGTAGCTGATTAATACCTGTGGTGAACTTACATAATTCAACTTCATGTAGTCATTAGAAATGAAGTTATAGATGAATATTAACAGCAGTAAGAGATATAGATATAGATGTCTATATATGTATATAATCTTTACCTATATATCAAGAATATATATCAGACCCAGCTTAGGTAGCATAGTCTTTAACATACTGATTTGTAGTTCTGGAAGCCACCTGACCAACTGTTAATTCAGTTCCTTAGCCCAGTTGACTTGAAACACACCAGTTATATGTACACATGCCCACCATCCTAGTGAGTTGGAGGGCCTCTCTTTCTCTTTCTCTAGCATGCCCATCCAGTCTATCATGAATAAACTTAAAAAATAATATATATCAATAACAAAATGACAGCATAGCATTTAAATATACATGGAAAGTTACAGTTAACTAGCAAAAAAAGTAAAAGCTATTTTTAAAATGCCATCGAATTATAAGCAAATACACCAATACGTGTATACCTTTTATGAATTTGTGTGTGTGTGTGCATGCATGTAAAAACTTCATTATTCTGATTCTGGTGGCTTGTCACATATTAGGCACTCTAATTTTTAATACTCAAAACTGAGTAGCAAAATCATCTATAATGTTCTACAGTACATTCTGTGCAAAATAATTATTAATATCATTATAGTCCTGGATGACAGCATTTTTTAACATTTTAAAAACTCACAACTTATTAATATAGTTATAGTCCTAGGTATAAATTTTTTAAAGAGTTACAGAAACTGGCAAATAATCAAATTCCATAAGCTGTATCTAACTCGATAAAATAATTTGAATGTTTCAATAACATGTTATTATAGAATAATTATGTGAATGTATTGATTTATTTAATCAATTGAAAAAATCATGTCAGTCTTTTATTCCAAACCTATCATGTCTTCTTATTTCACTCAGAAGGAAAGAGTCTTTTACTTGACCTACAAAACACACATAATCTAATTATTTGTTGCTTCTCTCCTAATTCTTACTATCCTTGTTCACTCCAAATCCTTCTATACAGGTTTTTCCACTTGCTATTCCCTCTGCTTGTAATGATAGTGTACCAGATAATCCATCAGCTAGCCCCTCATCAGTTTCAAGCATTGTCAGAAAGTTCAACTCATAAGGTGTTCTCTGAGTACCATATTTAAAATTATAGCACCCATTTCTTACATTCACTATCCTACCTCTTCTGCTTTATTTCTCTCCATAGCACATAATACAAAAGACATTCTATTCATTTTAATTGCGTATTTGTTTATCTCTTGCCTTCTCTTACTATAATGTAAGTTTCTTAAGGTTGTTTTGTTCACTCCTGTATTATCAGTGTCTGAGCCAGGTCCTAGCATATTGTAGATGCTCAATAAATATTATTGAACAAATGCATAAAACAGATATGAGATTATATAGTGCATTTTAATCTTTTCATACGTTCGTGTTAGCATTTAATATCTAATATTATAAAATTCTGTGTCTGTCTCAAGAACTCTGAATTAGTAAGCTTTGACTCTCTCAGCTTATATGGTTCTGGAATTAAATGTGCTGTAAATATATGTTGAGTGAACAAAAGTAAATGGATTTAAAATCAAGATGTTTGTGTGCTTACCAGTAGCACCCACCCTGGTGCATCATTTGATTCTGAAAAGTAAAATCTGGGTCTGTCAGGTGGCATGGTCTTTAGGGGTGCTGGACTACCACATGGCTAACCACGGTTCAAGTCCTGGACCTGGCAACTTTCTCTCTCTCTCTGTCACTCTGTGTCTCTCTGGTAAATAAAATAATTCTTTAAAAATGGAAATCTATTATATGTATATTATATAATATATATTATATATCAGAGATACTCTAAGTAAAAAGCTTATTTTGAAACATATTTTCTGTTATTAATCTTAACTCATTTGACGATATTTGTTAAATATGATCATACATGCAAAATACCTATTTTATTTTCAATAAATTTGAAAATACTTTGCATTTTCTTATTTCTTGTCTTCAACACATTTGAAGAGTTTAGTTTTATGTTTTCAAATATTCTGAGCACCCGCTTCTTCATTTATTGAAAATACTATAAATTTTTTTGTAATATTTGCATTTGATTGGCAGAGTTGCAGGGAGAAATTATTTGTAGTTTGTGTCTCAGGCAGAATAGCCTTTCCTAAAGAACTGTAGTATTTTTTAGATGAACTGATATATCACATGTGTATTCCCCTGTATGTGATGTCTGTGTGTACATGTATATACAAGGAGTCCCCAAAAAGCTTATGGAAAATGCATATTATGAAAACACTGTGCTTGGATTTCAAATTTCTTTACACCACAATAAACTCATACTTTTATTTCATTTTCTACGAATTCTTTGAAGTCTCCACATAAATGTATGTGTGTGTTTGTGGATGTGGATGTGTATATTTTTAAACCATTGAGCATGAATTTTTTGCTTATTGCCCAATATGAGTCATCATTGAACTTGTAAATCTTGTCAATTCAACTCTCTCATTTTAGACTTTGGTGGGAAGAACTCATAAGATTTTTTTCTCCTTTCTTTCTTCTTTCTTTTAAGAAAGGGGTAGGTTGGGGGATGGGTTATGCTGATTACTATAATGCTTCCAAGTAGCACAAAATACATTTCACAATGTGATCTTTGATAAATGTCCAAATGGATTTTAAAACCAAGTAAATTGAACTGCTTTTTGAGTCCCATAATTTATTCCAGCCATCTGTGTCCCCCACACATAGAAATTTGTTTCTTAAGGGCTTTATGATTTTTTTTTTTTTTTTTTGCTCAGCCCCCCTCCAACCCCACACTGCCTTTAGGATGTAGCAACATTAGCATATTTCAGAATTGACTTTGGTCTCCTAAAGAATATAATACATCTTTCAGTTGAGAAACATTTTTCGACATAACTATTTGCAATTTAGAGATTAAAAAAATGTGGAACTAAAAACATTCTTTTGGCATCATACGTTCTATTTAAAGGCCACCAAATGTTTCTTTCTGAGAGATTGTATTGAGCGGTTAAGATCTTGGCATCCACTATTGTTCTAGGGA
>NW_006206544.1:2590779-2605083 GCF_000334495.1 Tupaia belangeri chinensis
TTTCTGGCCCACACTTGTTGTCCCTGGATAATGAATGACTAGAGTATATGGACAGAGCCACCTTCCCATCTGTACTAGCCTTAACTATCACTGATAGTTGTGTTCCATCCTCTGTTGAACCACACATGCTTAATCATTAATTTTACTTAGCAGTAATACAAATAACTGATTTTATTGATATTTACTCTATGCCCAGGACATTACACCTAATTTATGATTCACATGTCACAATAATATGAATTTAAAGACAAAAAAACGGACACTCATGTGTTTTATTGGAGTTTTGATACCTACTTTTTCATAGGAATTATTAAAATACAGTAATGTGTGGGTTTTGTTTTAAGTGCAGTTTGAAGTGAAGTGTAGTTTGTAAAGTACATTTTTATTTTTCCTCATGGACAGTAATACTAACTTTTAGAGTTTCTATTTTGTTAAACAGTGTATTAGACTTCATATGTTAAGAATCATATAGTTAGAAAATTTGAGCCTTAGTAATATTTTTTAAAGAATTATTTTATTTAACTTTATTTATTTATCTATTTATTTTAATTTGACCAGAGTGGAGGACAGAGAGGGAAGGAAAGTGAGAAAGCAAGGTGCCAGGTCTGGGACTTGAACCACAGTCAGCCTTGTGGGAGTCCAAAGCCCTTAACCACCACGCCACCTGCTGGCCCCAAGCCTTAGTAATATTAACACTATATCCTCCCAAGGCTGATGGGTGACACATTCTAGATTATTGCCCAGTATTCTTCATTCAATATACCTTCTATTTTACTGTTCTGTCCTGAAATAAAGTAATACACTTTCCTATGAATCTATTTTTCTATTCTACTCTAATCTAGCCTAATCTTTGACCTACAATAATCCTAATGTTTGGATCATGGTGTTTCTGTGCTACAATAAGAAGAATGCATATGTGTGTGTGTGTATGTATATGCGTAATAGTAATTATATATATTACATTTATTATATGTATCAGCCTTATCCTAAATAAATGTATGTATTATGGTTGATACATCCAGTAAATCTATGCCTGTGTAATGAACATCATCACAAATTTTGAAATTATATTTCACATTAAATATTGTGTTGAAATACTATGTCATCTTTTCTCTTCATTTGAACTAAGCTGTTAGTAATCATAGAACACAAATTTTTAAATTTATTCGATGCATTGATAGAAGAAGGAATCATACTTAAAGTACATTGTTCTGAGATATTTTAAATGGGCTACAGTGATAAAAATAGCAAATTAGATCATTTAGCCTATGAATGGTGAGCATTTGTTTTCTATTTTGACATCAGGTCAAGAGATGGTGTTAATAAATTATGAGAGTTTAATTGGTTAGAATGAAAATTTCTCTATGTCAAAGATACAATATTAGTGTGGACTACTGAGGAAGATGTGAAGTCTTTATACCTGAAATGTGTACAGAGAACATAAACAACGTTCTGCCCCAGCCCCCAAAAGACAAAGTGCTGGACTGCATAATCTCTGGTAATCTTTTCTAATTTTTGTTTTTTACAGAAATCATACCTCTTACTTTTTCTTCCACCTTCTTTTCTTTTCTATAAATGTGATTTAAAAAACAATACCTTAAAGCAGCAATAATTTCTGACTTTTATTTCTAAACACATCTATTATAAGATTATTAACAGCAGATAATTTTTTCATTCATTTGTGAAGTAGTGAAGGTGGTGACATGTCCTCCAGTTTTCAGAAAAAATACAGTTTCTTCTAAGAAGACCACACAACATATCCCTTAACATACATTTAGCAACTAGACTAATGGTGTCAACGTATGTAAATCATAACAGTATGCTGTGCAACACTTTTCAGTGGCTTCTTATCTTGGCAAAAGTAAAACCCATGTTCTTTAGACTGGTCCATCCACTAGGTCTGAGATGATCTGAACTTCCCTATCCTCTGTTCTTGTCTCCTCTATTCTTCTCTTGCTTATACCACATCAGCCACTATGGCTTTACTGTTTACCCAATGTACTAATTTAGTTCTTTCTATTCTTTGTCCTTGGATTAATGCCAAAATGGTACAGAGCAAGCAATGATTCTATGATGCTATATCGAGATATTCAATACATAGAGAACAGCAAATGCAAAGGCTTTGGCTTTTCTCTTTCTGTCCTTTTTCCTTTGAGTACGCATAGGCACATACGCATACCAATGTCCATCTCCTTCTCCTGACCTGTTTTTTTTTCACTTATATATACTGAGATTATGTCTATATTTGTATACTCCTTTATTGTCACCTTTTTCTGTATCACACGGATTGTGTAGACTCTGCTGTACCACCTAGACTTAGAATAGAATCTGGCATATGATAGACATTTAATAAATCAACCTTTTACTTCACTTTCAATTTGAAAGTAGATATTATTTCTGCAATGTCAAAATATGATGAAAAAAACATTGTTTCCAGTTGTGATTATAGCCAAAGTCAGTGAATTTGTGACCGAATGTTATGCTTTCCATTCGTATGGTTTGTCATCATGGAGAGATACAGTGTAAAGGTGAAGAGGTAAATACAGTTTGTGAAAATTATGCTATTTATTCTTTCTAAATAAAATCAAGGTTTATTGTCTTTGGGTAAAAATATATTATTTAAAAAACTTATAGTGAACTTCTTTCTTCCACATTAAAAAAAAAGCTGTTTAAAATATGTGATTCTTTCCCTGATGTAAGAAGAATTTATTCCATTCCTTATCGGAGAATTTCATTGCCATTTGCATGTCGCCTAGAATACAAATTGTACTTAGTAATCAATCAGTGTTTAATTGCTGCTCAAGCAAACCCTTGTAATCAGACTTGCTGTAAAAATGTTAAGGTGTGCAAAAAGCATAAGGTGGCATTTTCCACTCCTTCTTATTATGCCTGTGTAACTTCCATTAATACTAATAGGAGGCACAGCTGGTCGTCAACAGGAGATTACAGGTTGCTGTTTAAATCATATTTTATTTTTATACCTTGGCAAGATTTATGTTTTGAAATCAGTTGGCCAGATTTTTGCTGTTGTTAAGAAATCTTTTACTCTGAAAGAATGAGATGGGAGGTGGCAGTAGAATTGAGTTTCATATTTTTTATTTTAAGAATATAAAGACTCGAAATCCAAGCAGCAGCTTGTCCTTATACAACAAGTCTGTCTTATTCTTTAGCACCAGCTGGAGTCCCGTTTCTAATTTGCTGTGAAGAATTAAGTGATTTGAGACCCATACCCTGGAGTATTTGACCTCTGATGTCAACCAGCTAGCTTGCAATTCCCTTGGCTAGAAAGTTCCTGCAGAATTGATTTGAACTAACATCAGTTAAAATACCCTGCAATATAGTAGTAAATATCATTGCAAATCTGAGTACGACTTTATAGCCGTGAAAATAAACACACTGTAGAATATTAAAGAGTTTAGGAACTAGGGGAGCTCTGGTGATCAGAAATGTGATAATAGAACCTTTCCTCTCAAGGTCAGCAGTTGTGAGTCTGGCACTGTTGAGTGACTTCACTGGTTGCAGATGGTTAGTTGAAGCATACATGCACTGTGTCACTGCTCTCAAGATCATTTCTTTGTGCTCAGGCCCATTTGTCATAAAACAAGTATTTCTGTTATTTTCAATTGCCATGGTGTTGACAATTCTAGAAAAGAAAAGGACTAATAAGGACAAAGTTAGTGCCATATCCTCATTACCTCAAGAGCAAGCTTGTCTCCTTTTATCTCACTCTTCATTTTCTCCTACTATTTCATTCATCTGGGCTGTCTCCATTTCTCCTCTATACTTAATGTACTCTTTCAAACTATTTCTCACATTCTGTCTCTCTCTCCATGACCACGAGCTTCTTCCAGTAATTCTTGTTATCAGTAGATTTCTCTCATTCCTGGACTGACTTGGTACCAATTACCTGAAATTAGATATATTACAGGGCTAGGACATGATAAGGTGAGCAGTGTTGAAGGGAATAGTAGAACACTATTGTAGATAGGAGAATAAATGTTACCATCTCCATAGCTCTTTTGAAACACTTCATTCCTTATTCTTTCTTCATTTTACCTTTCTCCAGTTTTCATTTTAGTTAATTAATCACAACCCAAGAAGTCAAAGCCTGCTCCACACTGCAAAACCTCACTGACTCCTTGCTCTAGAAACATCAGTTGCTGACAACTTGTAGGTCTGGTATACATCTTTTACCACTGTCTATACTGACCTGCTAGACTATCACTCTAAGCCATGAAAGATACAATAAATTTTAGGCAGAGAAATCCCTATCTATGTGATATATAAACTGCATGGCAAGCATCAGGCATAGACTGGCTCGGTGGTACAGTGTTAACATGCTACTCAAGCATCTGGATCCAGAAGATAGTATATTCAGTTTTCAGTTAATCTGAATGAGCTAGGCAAGTGTACTTATGGTCTTAGCTGGCTGGGAAGGTTGAGGCTGGGATCTTGGTGTGAAGACTGTTGACAGTGCTTGGCACTTTCACTTTTATTAAAGGGACCAACAGATGGTATAATGGTTATATTGCTGGACTTCCACATATCTGACCGAGTCCCTGATTGGGAGACTTGAAACTCACACCAGGCACGTGAGCATGCATGCCTGAAATCCTGAGAGGAAAATGGAAAAGAAGGTATTGCAGTGTGCTCATCCCCCCAGGGGGAGTGATTTTTCACTTTCTGTCTCTCTGTCTCTCCAGCAAGCACACATGCCCTATAGCAAAAATCTCTCTTTAAAAAAAATACACACACACATATGTGTGTGTGTATATATGTATATATATGTATATACATATACACATACTTAAAAAGAAGCAAAGAAAGGAAGGAAGGGCAAGGCCAGCATGAAGTGAAATCAAAATATATACACACATTCTGAGAATACCTTGATTAAAAATTAAACAGCATTATTTTCTTATCTTTGTTAGGGTACATATAAGACTGTTTTTCAAGTATTATGTGAATTAACTTAGCCTTATAACTTTGTATAATTTCCAATCTTGAATGTATCTTTTTTTCCATGAATAAAATAAAATTGTGAAACTAGTAAAAATAGCTATCATTTACTAAGAAATTAACATCAGGACATTATGCCATACATCATTTTAAGTGCATTATATACATCATCTCATTCAATAGTTAAACCAATCCCAGAAGATACTAGTATACTTATTTTACAGTGGAGGAAATTGGACAGTCAGTAGTTTAAGTCACACTGTCAAAAACATTAAAGTTTCATGCTGATATTTTCAACTCTACAACCTATTCTCTTAGCCAGTATTAAACACAATAATTTTGAATCCTAATGTTCTATGATTTGGTCATCCTATCTAGGCTCCTAAAGTACTAGCCTGAGAGTCTATCACAATATGTCAACTTTGCTGTAAGGAAACATTCTGCTTGTGCATTCATTTCAACACTTTAACACATTTAGTGCAAAGAAGGAGAACTATGTCTATAAGCTATTGTACAACCATACTTGTTTGCTTAAGTCTTCTTCACTTGGTAAAATTTACAGTGTAATATTTCAGAAATATACTTATATTTTTATTTTTTGTCTTTGACATCATGTATTATTGGTCACTTTATAAATAATAAATACTTGTAGCTTTGCATTAATATCCTTATAAAATTGTAGGATCAAGTTACAGGAATTTAGAAGTTTATGCCTTTGCAAATCTTGGTTTTAATTTGAAAGATAAAAATTATTCTTCTTTTCATTATAGTACCTAAGTCTATGTATAATCCACATCTTGGTTTTTTTCTACTGCAGTTTTGAGGGCTATTTGATCATTTTTAATTAATATTTTATTTTTGAACATATGATGCAAAAAATATAAAACAAAAAGTAAGAGAAAATACATCATACTTTTAAGTCCACTCTCAGTATTTTCATCTAGACCAATTTACACATCTGGAATTATTTTTTTAAGAATTATTTTATTTTATTGTATTTATTTATTTGACCAGAGAGGGACAGATTGAGAATGAGAGAGTGAGAGAGAGAGGGAGAGAAATAAAGTGAGAAAGGAAACTACCAGGTCTGGGATTTGAACTGCAGTCGACCAGGTAGGAGTCCAGCACCCTAACCACCATGCCATCTGCCAGCCCTCAGCATCTGGAATTATTTTAGTAATCTTGATTTGTAATCTGATTTTTTTTTTTTTTTTTTTGCTTCACACATGTTTCTGTCCCATGGTATGACTTAATACCACACTGAGTAATTTATTAAAAATAGAAGATTATTTAGCCCATGGCACATTTTGGGAGTTCAAGGGTTAAGGGGCCACATCTAGTGAGTGTCTTATTCAGGAAGAGACTCTGTAGAGTACCAAGGTAGACCAAGGAATCACATGGAAAGAGCTTGAGGGTATCCATGTCTCTGTCCATGCCTTTCCTAGCCTTTGTTCTTATATGCTATCAGGATTCAGTCATACTCTGCCCTTCCTGATAACTTATCTAATTTTAAAGATTCACTCTTAATACCAAAGTCAGATTAATTTTGTACCATCTTAATATCTTCATAATAGGGAGAAAATCTTGGTAAAAGAACTTTGGGGACACATTCAAATCATAAAAACATGTAATACAATTTTTAGTAAATTCATATTATTCAAAGCTTTGGATATTCCATAATATATTAGTAAGTATATACTAGTAACTACTGCAATAACAAGTTACTCAATAAATCTCGGAGGCTTAAAACTACAAACGTTTATGTCTTCCTCATACCATATAGTCCTTGTGGGTTGGTAGGGATCCTCTGGTCCGTACTGTTACTCAGGGACCTTGGCTGCCAGAGATTCCATTTTCTTTTCATTTTACCTTCTGCAACATGTGGACTCCTCAATCACAGAAGCAAGTTAAAAAGTGGCAAGAATTTCTTCCCTAAATATAAATACTTACACCAAAAATTATTCATGTCACTTCCACTCATATTCTAATTGCCAGAATAAGTTAATATCATTCTGCATAATTGTAAAGGAGCTGAAAACTGTAAGAAACACATGGAATGTTTTATATAACTAATCCTCAATTTTTTTCTTTTACTATAATTTCTTCAATTTTCAGAGATTCTAAGTTTTAGATATGAAGAAAGGCATTGTTTCTCTTTTTAAGTGTTGATTCAAATGTAGTAGTTGCTAATCTTACACTTCAGACTTGGGTTCACCAGAAATATAAGTAATTTATTTTATAATAAAACTTAATTTATATTTTTACTTATTAATAGCCAACTGAGAAAAACAAAATTTCAGCCAACTCATGCTTCATTTGCCTTTCTCCTAGAGTTGCTCTAAGTCACTGTGGGTGACAGAGTACTGATATCTCAGTAAAGAGGGTGAGGCACCTGAGCTACAGTCATTTTCATGTTCAGTCGTGATGACAGGTGAGATGAGTACCATCTACCCTGTTCACTAGCCTATATATGTGAATCACAGTAAGTTTTCGTTTCCTGAAGACAAAACTTCCAAAGTATCCTGTTATCTTTCAATTACTGTTGTGCCCCATGTAGGCCACACTGAACACATTATTCTTTATCTCTAGCCACAATGTGTCATGAGTAGAATGCTGATTAGGGGCTATGAAATAGGCAGGATACAGGTTCTTTTCGCAGAGACTTCTTAGTGACTGGTTTTTCTTCAATGGGAAAAATGAGAAGAGGAGAAATGAACCAATCCCATATTCTCCAAGTCTTGTTGATAGGTTCCTTACCAACCCACAAGATATATATAGTATGAGCAAGACATAAACATTTGTAGTTTTAAGGCTCCAAGATTTTTTGAGTAACATGTTATTGCAGTATAACCTAGTATATACTTACTAATATATTATGAACATATTATACCTCAGGTTTTGAAATAAAGATGCTAAACTCCCCAGTAGTGCCCACTTCCATCTCCAGCCTCCTGGCCAATAAGGGACATTGAGGCAGGGCCAATTGTTGCCCCCAGTCCCAGCTCCAGCTCCCCCAATCTTAGAGCCCTCCCCCCATCAGAAAAGACAGCCCCCAGCTCTCCAGCAGAGTCAGTTGCATCTCCAGTCCCCTGGCAAAATTGTGCACCAGTTCTTTTTCTTTATTCTCTTTCATACTCTTTCTTCTTCCCTCTTAAATTGTCATCTCCTCCTCATCAGCCACCCAGAAGGACTAGACAGGTCTAGAATCATAGTTTTCAAATACCCTGGTATTATGAGGTTCCCTGGGATACTCCCTTTTACTGAACCACCTTTGAAAGGAGAAATTTCTCTTTAGATACCTGAATAGAAGACTCCTCCTGTGGAGACCACATTGCTAAACACAGCAGAAGAGAGACTTCTGCATACATCAGTTCACAGCAAAAGGGAAGCACACTTGTGGCCAGTCGAAGAAACATTCTCCAAAAAGATATCCAAAAGTGAATATATCTCCCAATGGCTAGAAGTAGAAGAGCTTCAGGTCTGAATAAACCAGGAAATATGCCTCCATCAAAAGAACACAGTAACTCCCCTCCATCTCTTGAAAAAACAGAAGAAGATACCAAAATGTCAGAGAAAAAATTTATAATATTCATGGTGACAAAACTAGAGAACAGAAAAGAGACAACGAACTATAGGAGATTAGGAAGTCCTTCCATGATATGAAAGAAGAAATGGACACTATAAGAAAGATTCACATGGAACTATTAGAGATGAAGTCTGTAATAAAGGAAATAAAAAACTCTCTCAAAACTATTAAAAATCAATTAAATCATGCTAAAGATCAAATCTCTGACATAGAAGATAAAACCTCTGACCAAGGGAAGAAAAAAAAAAAAAACACCAAAAAGAGAAAAATAACAACAACAAAAAAAAAGGATAAAATACGAGAAATACTAGATTACATTAAACATCCAAACATCCAAATAATTGATATCCCAGAAGGTGAAGAAACTAATAAGGCACGGAAAATCTATTCCATGAAATCCTGGAAGAAAAATTCCCAAATCTAGAAAAGCACTCACACATCCAGACCCAAGAAATACAAAGGACCCAAATAGAATCAACTCAAGATCTTCGCCGAGGCACATCTTAGTCAGACTGGCCAAGACCACAGATAAAGACAAGATACTAAAATTGGCAAGAGAGAATCGACAATTGACTTACAAAGGTCATTCTGTCTGGCTAACACCAGACCTTTCAATGGAAACAATGCAAGCAAGGAAAGAATGGGAAGGCTTATTGAAAGTGTTAAGAGAGAAACAATTTCAACAAAGATTATTACTTTTTTATTTTTTTATTTCATTTTCTTTTATACATTCCATCACATTATTTAGCTTACAAAGTGAATATTTCAACATGTGAACATTTCCCCATAGTCCAGGTGATAAACTATAAAATTATCTTCAACAGATAATACCACATTTCTCTGCCCCATTAATGTTTTGCCTCTCTATTTTTCTTCTAAATGTCCTTTCTCAGACTCTATTCTTTCACACACACTGTATCTGGTATTCACATCCATTTACTGTGTTTCTATATCCTTTAGTCAGTCAGTTACAGTCATAGAGTGTGGACACTAGGTATATATTAAGTGGGGACATACAATGTCTCTCCTTCATAGCCTGGCTTGCTTCACTCAGCAGTAAATCTTCCATATTCTTCCACTTTCTGCCAAAAGCCAGGGCTTTGTTGTTTTTTATGGCTGAATAGTAGTATTCCATAGAGTACATGTGCCACAGTTTTTCAATCCATTCATCTGATCGTGGGCATTTGGGTTGGTTCTATGTCTCAGCAATTGTGAATAGTGCCACAGTAAACATCGATGTGCAAGTAATTAATTTTCCAATTAAGAATTCTTCTTTCCTTTGAATAGATACCAAGGAGTGGGATTGCTGGTTCATATGGTCGTTCTCTTTGTAGATTTTTGAGGAATCTCCAAATTGTTCTCCACAGTGGTTGGACCAATTTACATTCCCACCAGCAGTGTAAGACATTTCCCCTTTCACCACAAGATTATTCTTCATATAGGAAAAAAAGATTAAAATCTTCTTAGACAAACAAAACCTTAAAGAATTTGCCAACACCAGACAAGCTCTTCAAGAAACTCTGAAGAGAGTCCTATTTCAGGAAAACTAAAGAATGAACAGCCAGAAATAAGGGAATAAAAGACAACCATGACAATGATCAACTTAAAGGTAGGGAGAAGTCTGGAAATATCGATAATAATATTGAATGTTAATGTATAAATTCTCCGATCAAGAGATACAGACTTGCTAAATGGAAAACAAAACAAAAAATAAATAAAAGAAAAACATTTCTGTTGCCCTCTATCTGTTGCCTACAAGAAACACATCTCATGGATAAAGACATACATAGACTAAAAGTGAAAGACTGGGAAAAGGTATTCCATGCAAGTGGGAACCGAAAAAGAGCTGGAGTCATGATACTAATTTCTGACAAAATAGCCTTTAAAATAAAAACTATTCAAAGAGACAAAGAAGGGCACTATATTGTATTAAAAGGGTTAATCCATCAAGAAGATATAACACTTAAAAATATTTATGCATCTAACGTAGGAGCACCCAAATATGTGAAGAAAAGACTATTAAATCTAATAGGAGAGATAGACTGCAACATACTAATTGTTGGAGACTTCAACACCCCACTATCTCCTCTGGACAGATCATCTAGACAAAAAATAAGTAAAGAGATAAAAGATTTAAATGATACCATAAATCAAATGGACTTAACAGACATCTATAGAACTTTCCACCCAAAAACCATGAGATACAATTTTTTCTCACCCCCACATGGAACCTTTTCAAAGATTGACCACATGATAGGGCACAAAGCAAGCCTCTACAGATTCAAAGACATAGAAACTATATCCAGCATCCTCTCTGACCATGATGGAATTAAACTTGATTTTAATCTAAAAAATACACAAATACATGGAAGCTAAATAAGCTATTCCTAAATGACTTCACAACTACTGAAGAAATAAAGACTGAAATAAAAAATTCATGGACACCAATGGCAATGAGGACATGAGTTTCCATAATCTTTGGGACACTGCAAAAGCAGTCATATGAGGGAAGTTCATAGCAATTAATCCACATAAGGAGAAGATGGACTAAAGGATATAGAAACACAGTAAATGGATGTGAATACAGATATAGTATATGTGAAAGAGTAGATGGAAGGACATTTAGAAGAAAACTAGAGAAGCAAAGCATTAATGGACAAAGAAATGTGGTATTATCTGTTGAAGATAATTTTATAGTTTTATCAACTGAACTAGGGAGAAATGTTCACATGTTGAAATATTCACTTTGTAAGCTAAATAACATGATAGAATATATAAAAGAAAACGAAATTTTAAAAATTAAGAAAAAAGAAGATGGAAAGAGGCAAATGGTTCGACTAACATTATACCTCAGAGAATTAGAAAAACAACAGCAAAAAATAAAAAAAAAAAACAGGAAAAAAATAAATAATAAAGACCCAAGCAGAAATAAATGAAATAGAAAATAAATGAGCTGTACAGAAAATAAAGTAGAAGCTGGTTCTTTGAAAAGATAAATTAAACTGATACACCAATAGTGAGACTTATTAAGAAGAGGTACAGAAAATAAAGTAGAAGCTGGTTCTTTGAAAAGATAAATTAAACTGATACACCAATAGTGAGACTTATTAAGAAGAGAGAAAGGAACCAGGTCAATCAAATTTACAATGAAGCTGGCAATATAATAACACACATAACAGAAATACAAAACATCATTAGAGGATCTATTAACAACTATACGCCAACAAACACAAAAACCTGGATGAGATGGACAAATTCCTGGAAACATATAATCTACAAAGATTGATATAGAAAGTCTGAATAGGCCCAAAACAAGCCAGGAGATTGACTCGGTAATCAATAACCTCCCAACAAAGAAAAGCCCTGGTCCTGATGGCTTCCCCTCTGAATTCTACAAAACTTTTAAAGAAGAGTTAATCCCCATTCTGCTCAAGTTATTTCTAACAAAAGGGTGAAACTCTCCCAGATTTATTCTATGAAGACTCCATCACCGTTATCCTTCAAACAGATAAGGACAGGACAAGGAATGAAAACTATAGACTATCTCTGATGAATATAGATGCAAAAATTTTCAACAAGATACTAGCAAATCATATCCAACAACATATAAAAAAGCTTATACATCATGACCAGGTAGGCTTTATCCCAGGGATGCAAGGTTAGTTCAATATACGTAAAACCATAAATGTAATATACCATATTAACAGAAAGAAAGATAAAAACCATATGATCATATCAATTTATGCAAAAAAAGGCATTTGATAAGCATTACAACATCTCTTCATGATCAAGACTCTTAAAAAACCATATGATCATATCAATTTATGCAAAAAAGGCATTTGATAAGCATTACAACATCCTTTCATGATCAAGACTCTCAGCAAAATTGGCATAGAAAGTCATTTCTCAACACAATAAAAGCTATCTATGAAAAACCCATAGCTAACATCATCCTGAATGGAGAAAAGCTGAAAGCTTTTACACTAAAAACTGGTACAAGACAAGTTTGCCCACTTTCTCACCTTCATTTCAGTGTAGCATCAGAAGTCCTAATGGAATGAGAAAACGAGAATAAAATAAAATAAAATAAGATAAAATAAAATAAGAGGCACCAAATAGGAAAAGAAGAGGTGAAACTATCTCTGTTTGCAGATAACTTGATTGTATACATAGAAGACCAAATGGTATACATTTAAAAATTCCTAGAAGTAATACATGAATAAAGTAAAGTTGTAGGATACAAAATCAACATACAGAAATCTATATCCTTTCTGTATACGAACAGTAGGTGGACTGAGATAGAACTGAATAAAAGTAATTATATTTACCATAGCCACAAAAAATATGAGATACCTAGGAATAAATCTAACCAATTAAGTTAAAGACCTCCACAAGGAGAACTGTAAGAAGCTAAAAAAAGAAATTGAAAATGACACAAAAAAGTGAAAGGACATCCCATGTTTCTAGATTGGAAGAATTAATATAATCAAAATGGCAATTCTGCCCAAATTAATCTACACATTTAACACAATCCCAATCAAAGTGCCAGAAGCATTCTTCACAGATCTAGAAAGACAATCATACAATTTGTCAGGAATCATAAAAAGACCTCGTATTGCCAAAGCAGTCCTGCACAAGAAGAGTGGAGTGGGTGGTATCTCACTCCCTAACTTAAAAATATACTACAAAGTGGGACCAGCAGTTCATGTAATGGCTATGTCGCTGGACTCCCATGTAGTCAACCACGGTTTGAGTCCCAGACCTGGTGGCTTAAACTCACACCGGGCGTGTGTGTGTGCATGCACAAGTGCACAAGATCCCAAGAGGAGAATGGAGGAGAAGGGATTGTGGCATGGCCATCCTCCCGGGGGGTGATTTCTCGCTTTCTGTCTCTCTGTCTCTCTGTCTTTCCAGTGAGTGCATGCCCTATAGCAAAAATCTCTCACACAAACTGACAAACAAATACACACACACACACACACACACACACACACACATATATATATATATTACAAAGCTGTGGTAATCAGAACATCATGATATTGGCACAGAAACAGACAAGTGGACCAATGGAACGGGTCCCCAGAAATAAATTCCCAAACATACAACCAACTGATTTTTGACGAAGGATACCAGTCAATCCACTGGGTAAAGGAAAACTCCTTTAGCAAATGGTGCTGGAAGAACTGGATATCCATCTGCAGAAAGATAAATCTGAACCCCTACCTCTCTCAATTGACAAAAATCAACTCAAAGTGGATCAAAGATCTAAACCTAAGACCTCCAACTATAAAACTTATGCTGGGAAACACTGGGAAAACTCTGGGAGACATTGGGGTAGGCAAAGACTTCTTAAAGAAGACCCTCAAAGTGCAGTCAGTAATCCCAAATATAGACAAGTGGGATTCATAAAATTTAGAAATGTCTGCATTGCAAAATACACGGTAATTAGTGTGAATCGACAGCCCTCAAAATGGGAAATATTTGTAAACTATGTGTCAGATAAGGGATTGATAACCAGAGTACACTAGGAACTCAAGCAGCTGTCTTGGAAAAATATGATCAACCCTATTAAAAGATGGCAGAATGAGTTGAAAAGAAAACACTCTCTAAGGAAGATATATGAATAGCCAAAAGGTATATGAAAAAAATGCTTACCATCTTTCATTGTAAGGGGGATGCAGATCAGAACCCCAATGAGAGACTACCTAACCCCAGTCAGAATGACTAAGATTAAAAAAAAAAAAAAAAAAAAGAAA
>NW_006206544.1:2605327-2627763 GCF_000334495.1 Tupaia belangeri chinensis
TCCAGCCACTGTGGAGAACAATTTGGAGATTCCTCAAAGATCTACGAATAAAACTACCATATAATCCAGCAATCCCACTCCTTGGTAGATACCTAAAGGAAAGAAGAATTCTTAATCAGAAAAATGCTAGCACATTGATGTTTACTGTGGCATTATTCACAATTGCTTAGACATGAAACCAACCCGAATGCCCATGAACAGATGAATGGATTGAAAATGTGTGGCACATATACTCTATGGAATACTACTCAGCCATTAAAAAAACAAAACAAAACAAAACAAAAAAAACAAGGCCCTGGCTTTTGACAGAAAATGGATGAATATGGCAGATTTATTGCTGAGTGAAGCAAGTCAGGCTTTGAAGAAGAGACATTGTATGTCTCCACTTCCTATATACCAAGTGTCTGCACTCTATGGCTGAAACTGAGTGACTAAAGGATATAGAAACATAGTAAATGGTTGTGAATAACAGATACAGTGTAGAAAGAGGGTTGGTGAAGTAGAGTCTGAGGAAGGACATTAAGAAGAAAAATAGTGAGGCAAGTCATTTATGGGACAAAGAAATGTGGTATTATTATTGAAGATAACTTTATAGTATTGTTAACTGGACTGCGAGAAATGTACACATGTTGGAATATTCACTTTGCAAGCTAAGTAACGTGTGATTGTATATGTGAAAGAAATTGAAATAAAATAAATTAAGATGCTAAAATTTGACTCTTTTTTTCGTTCATGTTCTATTATAACAACCTGCAGCTGAAGCTATAATCCCGTCAACTGAGAAGAAGGGAAAAAAATGAGGAAAAGATGAAAAGTATATAGCAATAATTTATCATTCTATTATTCTGTAACATTTTTCATATATATATATGAAATATATATATATATTCCCATTGAGAAAAATAATGTTGCCTGCCAAACTAGTAAGTCTTTTCTGGGAGAAACTGTCAAATCCAGAATGCCTGCTGACCAAGTACTGATGACTGATTTCTAATGTGCAAGGTGGTTGTGATGGTTAATTTGGGGTGTCAGCTTATCTGGATTTAAGGATACCTGAAAGACTTTTGAAATGTGTTTTCATACAAGATTGGCATGCTGGTCAGTGGGCTGAGAGAGGAAGACCTACCTTTAATGTTGGCAGGTACTATGTGGTCAACTGGCAGTATGGAAGGGACAAACAGAGGAAGTGGAGTTCTATTTCCTCTTCCACTCCTCTCACACTCTCCACCCCTCTTTCTAGAGCATGCTGTGTGTGCTACTCCTGCACATTACCGATTCCACCCCCATTCCTCTATCCACACTGAGCCTTTGGATTTGCTTGTTCATGCTGGCTTCTGACCTCTTTGCATCTCCAGGTTCTTTAGCCATTGGACTCCAGAATCATTCTAGCGACTACTTGAGAGCACTAGGCCTGCCTTCTACCTTCCAAGGGCCCCCTTCAGGCTCCAGGCTGGAACTGTACCAGATTTTCTGCTTCAGAATCTTTTTGCTGTTTTTTGCAGCTTATAATTTATTGTGGTACTTCTCTACCTTGTGATTGTGTGAGATAATTCCTATATTATATCCTTGCTTTTATATATTTATATTTATCATATCGACTTTGTTTCTCTGGAGAACTCTGGCCAATGTAGTGGTTATATTCTGTGCCAAGTAATTATATAATCTACTAAAAATGACTGTCCAGTGTTTTGTTTTGTTTTGTTTTGTTTTGTTTTGTTTTGTTTTTTGAGAGGTTTTTGCTGTAGGGCGCGTGCACTTGCCAGACAGACAGAGACAGACAGAAAGCGAGAAATCACCCCCAGGGGGGATGGCCACCTCGGGATCTTGGGCACACATGCACATGCGCCTGGCGTGAGTTTTAAGTCACCGGGTCCAGGACGCAGACTGCAGTCTACTACATGGGAGTCCAGTGACATAGCCATTACGCTAACTGCTGGTCCCCTGTCCAGGGTTTATTTGGGATTTGAGAGCCAAATTTATCTTCTAATAATATGCACCTGATTATATTCTCAACCCAGAATTTTACTTAAAAGTATAGATATTTCAAGAAATAAAATTTTAAATGTATTTTAGAATTTTGGTGATGGGAGAAGGGATTGTTGTTATTTGTTCATCTGTTGGTTGGTTGTTACCTTAGAAGAAGCACTATGTCTATCATTGGGGGAGGTGATTCACTAATTGTGAATGTAATTCCATCCCTCTATCCATCTGGCTCTTAGGAAGGAGCCCTTCCATTGTGTTCCCAAATAATCATTTTTCAGTCATCTTGCCCATCAAATAAGAAATGATAAATAATTTTGTCATTCTAGTGGAAGGTTTTTAAAGCAATAAGCACTTTTTTTTTTTTTTTGGAGAGATTTTCACTGTAGGGCGCATGCGCTCGCCAGACAGACAGAGAGAGACATAGAGACAGAAAGCGAGAAATCACCCCCCAGGGGGGATGGTCACACCGCAATCCCTTCTCCTCCATTCTCCTCTCGGGATCTTGGGCATGCACGCACACACGCCTGGCGTGAGTTTTAAGCCACCGGGTCCGGGACACGAACCGCGGTCGACTACGTGGGAGTCCAGCGACATAGCCATTACGCTAACTGCTGGTTCCCAGCACTTTTTAAAAATATATGAATCCATATTAGAGAAGAGAATGGGTCAGGGATAGTGGAGAGCTAGTTTTGGGTAGGAAGAAAGGATGAGAGAATTCGTCCTTAGTCCTGAGAGGTAAATGTGAACCAGTGGAGAGAAATGAAGGAGTTTAGGTTTCATAGAATAGAGGCCCTCTGAATACCTACAGTCTTAGAAGGAGGAGGCTCCATTTGATCTCTGAAAAGCCTAACCAGTAGGTTTCAATTTTTAAGGATTTGGGGATATGACTAAGGGGAAGTTGCCTTCAATTGCAGCCATAACCAGCAAGAGAATGGTGTAATCTGAGCAGGAATCCTGATAAAAATGAATACAGCATGTAGTGAAGATAAAGTCTAATAGGGGAGATACTAGACTACCCTAGATACTCTATGTTTTAATACAATATATTTTTAGAATAGCTTATACAAAAGTTTTGAAAATAGCAGAATTACCATGCACCTCACTTCTAAATGCCGTTATTATAACATCTTGCAGGTGGTGTGTGGTTAAGGTGCTGGACGTACACATGGCCAACTGCAGTTCAAGTTTTGGACCCAGTGGCTTGAAAATCATGCTGGTCATATGTATGTGCATACCCCAAATTCTGAGAGAATTGAGGAGAAGGGATTGCTATGTGGCCATCGTCACTAGTGAATGATTTCTCACTTTTCCTCCCTCTGAATGCCTCTGTCTCTCTCCTCTTTGACAAGTGCACACACCCTATGACAAAAACCTAATAAATAAATAAATATAACATTTTATATTAGTACAGTACATGTGTTAAATTATCAAACCAATATTGTTTCATTATTATGAACTGAAGTTTACACTTCATTAAAGTTTCCTTAGTTTTTATAAAATATATTTTACTGTTACTGGATCCCACCAGTATAAATCATTTAGTAGGCATGTCTCCTTAGGCTCCTCTTGGCTATGGACATTTCTCAGATTTTTGTTTTGCATGTTTTTTTTTTAATTGTATTACTTATTTCTGAGAAAGAGAGTGAGATAGTGAGAAAGGGAAAAGAGAGAAATGGCCACTCCCAACAGGTTCCCCACACCAAAATCCACTCCCAGACTTAGCAAGTTAAACCAGAGGCATGAATGGGTACACCTGAAGTGTAGAGAAGGTCCCAGGATACAAACTGGGGATCTTACCATGTAGGTTCAGCTGTGTTACTGCGATGCCACTCTCTGGCTGCTTGAGTTTTGAGAAAGGCTGTTCAGGCAATTTTGAGGAATACTTAATGGATATTTTGTAAAACGTTCCTTAATTATGATTTTTCTAATGTTTTCATTACAATTACAGTGGCTTATTGTAATGATTAATGGTTTGGGGGAGGAAGGCGATATAGGGAAAGTTCCATTCTCATTGCATTATACCAAGAGTATGTTTTATCAACATGACTTATCACTACTGATATTACTGATCATTTGGCTGAAATAGTGTTCATCAGGCATCTCCACTGTCAAGTTCCTGGTTACTCATTTTTTCCTCTCTATTGTATATTAATTTTTTGAAACAAAGTCACTACGAGAATTTTTCACAATCTTTAGAGAAGAAAAAGAATCAGTGATGGTGGGATGAGTGAGCAGGTTGAAAAAGGATGGGGAGGTGTGACGTTATCTGTTAAAGATATTTTGATCAATGGGTCTGGGGAGAAATGTGCACATATCGAAATGGTATCATGGTAAGCCAAACAATATGATTGAAAGTATATACAAAAAAAATAATAATAATAAATAATGTGAAAAAAAAGGATATAAAGGAAGCAGGGTTTCGTCTATACTTTGAAGAAGAAGCAGGGCTTGAGTAGTCTCTCCCCAACAAGGGGAAGTATTTTTAATTCACCTGCATGAAACTTTGTTTATTCTTTCCTACTTATTTATTTAATCATTTACATTTATACAGTCTAATTTTTCACTCTTTGAGTTATAATCCATAGTACTTAATTTCTTTTATTGTTCAGATTCTTTTTCAGCATTGGACATTGAGAATTATTTCAGTTGGGTCCTGTGTCCCTTTAACACACCCTTCCATCATGATGTGGATGTCTGTGCATGTGTATGTACATATCAGCACATGTGTATTTTACTGTATATGTGTACACATCAGCACACATGTGCGTATTTTACCACTTTCTTACTTTTGGCACTAGATTATCCTCCAGAATAATCATGTTTAATACCTGTCCCAGCTCTAAAACCAGCCTTTTCAACAAGGACTCCTGCTAATTTATTGTAGCAAGGTGTTAGAAACCAAGATCTAAATACTAGATATGCTTATTGATATTGGAGGCCATTCCTGTCATTCTTTTAGACAGAGCCGACAGAGCAAGAAAATATATGTGTGTATACTAACCTTTGTATATATACACATATACATAAATATTCAATATATTTTGTACATTAAATTCAATAATAGGTGTATTAAGCATGAGTTCAATCTGATATTTCCAACTGTAGTTCATTACCACATTAATCATTCTCACCTTCCACCATCCATTTACTTATTTAATTCCAGTGTGCATGTATATAGCAGTAACAGAATTGTTAACCTATACCCTGGTGAGAAGCAACTTTATCAGCTATACTATGGTACTTATTACAGTAACATTTGTCTTTAGTTTTATAGACTCTATTCATTTCCAAAGTTACTTCAGCAATCGCCTTTTTCTTAAAATTTCCCATTTTAATGAGATTATTTCATCCATTTGTTAACATATTAAGGTTATCTTAGAGTCATCAGGTGGCATACTAGTTAAGGCATTGGACTCCCACATTGCCGATTGTGGTTCAATCCTGGACCTGGAGGCTTTAGATTCACACGGAGCATGTGTGCATATGTGCTCAAAGTCCTGGGAGAAGAATGAAGAAGAGATTGTGGCATGACCAACACCCCTGGAAGATGATTTCTCATTTTCTCTCTCTTTCCATTTCTCTCCGTCTCTCCAGTGAGTGCATGCATTCTATAGCAGAAATTTCTCTCAAAAGAGTAAAAAAAAAAAAAAAAAAATTTTTTTTTCCATGAATTAAATTTCATTCTGGTTTCCTTGATTTCCTAAATGATTTTCTTTTAATTTTTAAAGAGTACTGCTTATGCCATAAAGTTATATGGGATCTGACAAATATGTCATGTCATTTATCTACCATTACAATATCATACAGAATAATTTCAGTATCCAGAAATATCTCTCATATTTCATTTAATCATGTCTTCCTTTCCTGAAACCCCCTAACAATCACTGGTCTGTTTACCAACTTTATAGTTTTGTCTTTTACAAAGCATAATATAAATAGAATTATACAGTATGTAGCTTTTCAAACTGACTTTTTTCACTTAATATGCATTCAAGATTCTTGCATGTTTTTGCATGACTTGTTGGTTAATTGCTTTTTTCCTGCTTTTTCTTTTGTTAATTTGCCAGAGGGGGTGTGTGCTCATTGGAGACAGAGAATGAGGGAGAGAAAATGAGAAAGCACTCCCTTCAGTGTTGTGGAGGGGATGGGAAATGGTCATGCTGCACTCCTTCTCCTCCTTCCCTCTTTTGGAATTTCAGGCATGTATGCACCCATGCCCAGCATGTTTCTCAAGTCACCAGGTCCAGGACTCAAACCATGCAGTTGGCAATGTGAGATCCAGCTCTCTTAATCACCACTTCACAGACTGGCCCACTTACTGCTTTTTATAACCAAATAGTATTCCATTGTGTGACTGTATCACGGTTTGTTTGATTAACTGTTTGTCTACTGAAAGACATTTTAGTGATTCCATATAAAGCTTCCATAAACACTCATCTGTAGAGCTGCTATTTAGCCTCGGATGTTAAAACTTTTTATTAAGATGTAGTTCACACACCATAAAATTCACTCTTATGAATGTTTTTTTAATATATTCACTGTGTTATACAACCATCACTACTAATTACAGAGTATTTTCAGACCTCTCAAAATAAAACCCAGTCCCATCAGCATTTACTCCCCGTTCTTCGCTGCTTGAGCCTTTGGCAACCTCTGATCTAATATCTGCTGCTATGACTTTGGCTGTCTGGACTTTTCATATAAATGGTCATGCGATATGCCACAGTTGGTGCCTGGCTTTCTTAACTTAGCATGTTTTTATGTATCATAGCAGCATGTATTAATCAATATTTATTCCATTTATGTCTGCATATTATTCTTTATGTGAATACACCACACTTTGTTTATCATTTCATTACTTGATGGACATTTAGGTTGCTTCCATTTTTTAGTTATTAAAAATAATGCTACTGTAAACATTATAAAATTTTTGTACAGACATGTCTTGATATCTCTTGGATATATACCCAGGAGAAGAATTGTTGGATCACATGGTAATGCTGTGTTGAACTCTTTGAGAAACTATGAATTGTCTTCCAAAACAGCTTTACCATTTTACATTTCTACCAGTACTGAGTAAGAATTTTCAGTTTCTCCATGTCTTAACCAACACTTGTTATTTTTCATTAATTATTATCATAGTCATGTAAAATTGTATCTTATTGGATGTTTTAATTCATAACTCTTCAATGACTGATAATGTCAAAAATCTTTTCATGTGCTAAATGTGCAGATTTTTGTATGGACCTAAACTTTCAAATCAATTTGATAAATACTTAGAAACACTATTTTTTTATTATATGCTGAATATGGCATCTTTAATTTTACTTAATCAGATTATATAGTATGAATTTTAGTCAATATTTGTTAATTCCTGTCTGTTGTGTACCATGACAGGTAGTTGGTTGTTAGCCAGAGAGAAAAAAAGAAAGCTTATGCTGCCCTATATAGTTCTTTCCTGAGCATGAGTAGAAAAGATTACCCACTACTGGACTTGGAAATGTACCAGAGTATTTTCATTTCTCATAATGACCAACGTGTGCTACAGACATTTAGTTTCTGCAGTTCAATCGATATTGTTCAGTTTGTGGAAGTCTTGCACAATTAAAAATGTTCCATCCAAAATGTCACTGAGCATCACAGAAAAACAGATGTATGAATAAAGAGGAACTAAAAGACAGAAAAGGCAAAGGATGTAGTTTTAAAATGCAAGTGATAAAATCAAGAATGGAAAGGAAATACTGGTTAACTGACAACATTCTGGGACTGAGAGGTTATAAGATTGCTTTAGCAGAGTTGTCTTGAGTATGAAATCATCTATACATGTTGTAGTTTCTTTATGATATGCCTTGGGTTCCTCAAGACTCTCTTATTCTTTGTTTATATTTTGTATCTTTATCCTGAATATCTAACATTACTTAGATTATCTATATGAATATCTAGTCTTTGTGGGGAAAAATGCTAACCATCAAAACTTTTTTTTATAATTTTCTTAAAATAATATGGAAAGGGTTAAGTTCGAAGAGTATTCAAGAGTAAGCAATTCATGGTAAACTGTTAGGACTGATATTTGCATTTTGGTTAAAAAAATTATAAGCAATTGTGTTATCTTTAAGTATTAACTTGGGCAGGCTCATTATCTGGGATACCTCAATTATTTTTCTATGTGATGCTAGTGAATTGCTTTTTGAAGTCACATGAAATTATGAAATTAAAGACAAATTCAAATCAAATATTTGAGTAGGGGCATGAAGCCAGTGCTTTCCAAGTTTATTTGAATTATGTGTGATATTATTTGAAAATATCATTCAACATCATAAACCAGGAGTTATTTTTTTTAAAAAAAAAAAAGGGAAAATGTGTCAATTTAACTGCCATTGGTAGGAATTCCTACTTTAAATTGTGATGAAGTAGAAGTTTGTCAAAAGTCACATCCTATATATGCCAAAGTATTTAGATTTTATTTACTTGAATTTTGTATGTTGACAAAAATGCTAAATTATTTTTTCCTAGCAATTAGAGACTACAATACAGCATTTTGTACTATTGACAGCTACCCAATAAACAGAGAGAAAACCCTGTGGCAGTCTCCTTCATTGGTGGTCCCAAGTCAACCAGTTTCTAGTATTCACCCTGTTTGCACTTCTCTTTCCTTAAATCTGGACTGAAACAATGATGTGTTTAATCAAAACAATGCATCAGATGGCTGGCTTGGTGGCCCAGCAGTAATGTGCTGCTCAAACAATGCTAGTTCTATATGGAAGATTGTAGATTTGGGTCCATAATCAACGTACATCCCAGGCCTGAGTAACCATGATCCTGACTGGCTGGGAGGAGTGAGAAGTGAACTTGTGTGAGACCCTGTTGAGAGTGTTTATCTCTTTCTTTCCTATTACTCATCTCCCTTTCTAAAAAAAATAGAAAAATGTATAAGTTTTCTGCATGCACAGCTTTGATATCGTGGAAATATTTTGTTTCTAATGATTTTTTAAAATATTTTTACATGTATTTATGTGTGTATATTTTTTAACAACATGTTATATATACTTTGGACATTAATGATAGAGTACTTTCTTATGTATTTAAATGTGTCTCTCTATCATAGAAAAGTTTAAAGAAAAAATTCAACTAGGTAATATAAAGCAAAAATTGAGTCAGGATGAAAATGAAAATGAACCCTCGCCCATTTTCATTTTAATCTCAAATTTCTTTTAGAGTATCCTATAGCAATGAATTTCATATTCTTATTTGTAATTGCATAGAGAGTATCATAGGAGTGGAGAAAAAAGATATTTTGTTGAAATTTATTAGCTTTATAAGTTTCATAAGCAAAGAATTTGTTTATATACAAATGTTATTCAATAAGTAGTTCCTGTGCTTGGTAAACTATTATGGCCAGAATAGGTGTAAGTGCTGGTGGAGGAGCAGGCTGGCCAGCTAGCAGAGTCCATCTTGCAGCCACTCAGTGAGCCTACTGCGCTGTTCCCACAGCCGGAAGATGGGTGACCATGCAGCCCCAGGGTGAGGTCGCTCCCGCATCGCCACAGTAACCTCCAGTCTGTCAGTTAAAAACGTGAAGGGAAAACCTGATTGCCCTGGGAAATAGTAATCCTGCCTGATACACCTGCTTACAGGAGAGAGAAAAGAAACCAGATATTTCTGGTTCATAAAACCTTTTCAAAAATCAGTAATTGGAGGAGAGGCAAGAGGCAGGCCTTCAGAAGAAGACTTCTCCATGACTCCTGAGAACTAGTGATTTCAGGGAAAAAAGAGAAATGAAGATTTTCCACTGATAATTCAGCCTCCAGCCCACAAACTCAAGTGATAGGAAGCCCCTATAGCCTTCTCTCTGTCTCTGTCTCTCTGCCTCTGTCTCTGTCTTCTCTTTTTTTGTACTTTTCCTTTTAAAAAAATTTTAAGGTAAAATATATTCTGAGCTGAAAGCCCCTCCTTTATCTTGTTAATAATCCCCTCTCTGCCTCCCACCCAGGAGAGGCAAGGGGCAGGCCTTCAAAAGAAGATTTCTCCATAGCTCCTGAGAACTTGTGATTAAGCACACCATGGGGTTTTCTACTTTTTGCTTTTAAAAAAACATTGTTTGGTTTTTTTTCTCCTTTTTTTCCTATTTCTTAGTTGTTTTGTTTTTCTCTGTTTCCTTTTCTTTTTCTTCTGTCTCTTCTGTCTGCTCCTAAATCTCTATTCACTGTGTTTCTAGACGGATCTAAGGAAACTATAACCAAACATCCAAATACTATTAGGGTTAACAATTTCCTTAATATCTACTTTATCTGCTACATAAAGGAATCAAAACAGAACGGCAAAGAGATCCCAGATCACCTCTTTCTGCATGCTCCTTAATGCGCAGATTGAATTTCAAGAATTAGGAAGAAACACTCCATCCATCAGATGACTAGAAATCACCACAGGTTCATAAGAAATACGGAAAAGCAATAAAATACCTCTTCTCCAAGGGAAAATAATAACCCCTCTTCATCCACAGACAGTTCAATGGAAATCATGGAAATATCTGATAAAGAATTTAGAACATTCATAATGACAAAGCTAACAGAGATAGAAGAGAAGAGAGAGACAATGAACTGCAGAAGAGAAAGGAGAAAGGAGCTGATGAGTTCTAGGAGGTAAGGAAATTCTTGCAAGATCTAAGAGAATAACTACACTCTTTAAAAAAAATCAAATGGACCTGTTAGAGATGAAGGCTATAATACAGCAAGTCAAAATCTCCCTTGAAAGTATTAAAAGCAGACTAGATCATACAGAAAATATTAGATCTAGGAGAGAAAATTGCTGGTCTAGAAAAATCTACCACAAAGACTGAGACAATTGCCCCCCAAAATGAAAATAATATACGAGAAATACTAGATACCATCAAACGTCCAAACATCTGGATAATTGGTATCCCAAAAGAGACTCATCAGGGCATTGATAATCTATTCCATGAAATCCTGCAAGAAAACTTTCCAAACCTGGAGAGGCACTGAAAGATCCAGTCCCAAAAAATACAAAGGACTGTAAATAGAGTCAATCCTAGAAGATCTTCTCCAAGACACATTATAGCCAGACTGACCAAAACCGCAGACAAAGACAAGATACTAAGATTGGCAAGAGAAAAACAGCAAGTTACCTATAAAGGATATCCAATCAGGCTAACAGCGGACCTCTCATCTGAAACAATGTGAGCAAGGGAAGAATGGGAAAATATATTTAAAGCATTAAGGGAAAAGCAATTTTAACAAAGAATACTGTACCTGGCAAGATTATCCTTCATATGGGAAGAAAAGACAACATTCTCAGATAAACAAAGCCTGAAAAAATTTACCAGTGCCAGACCAGATCTCCAAGAAGTTCTCGAGGGAGTGCTATATCAGGAAAATTAAATAGAGACACACAGAAATAAGAGTTCAAAAATGAAGGAAAATGGCCAACTTAATCATAGGGACAAGTCTGGAGTTCAATATTATATCCCAGAATTTAATCGGGAAGATCGAACCACAACAAAAGATAGATTAAGTACATGAGACTGAACTGGTGAAATAGCATTTTATGACTTTTGACTAAAACATTGCTGATTTTCTTCTAGGGTTTGTTGTCCAGTTTTAGGGATTTTTGTCCTGTCTTGAGCTTTTGATAGGTTCATGTACCTACTATTTGAACAGAATCCTAACCTGTTCCCTGGCTTTAAGTTTTAAGCAAAGTTGCTTAGCATTTCTTTGATTTATTAAAGTTAAAACTGCTTTTCTTGAAATTACAAACTGAACTTGCTATTGAAAGTAGTTACATTATTTAAGAAATTTTGTGATCAATAAAATGTGGTGGAGAAAGGAATAAAAGACAACAGTAGACACCAGAGATAGTGTGAGAAGATGGTGGGAAAGGGCAGAGGGTCAGAAATAGGGGAAAATATATATAAATAGAAATGGAAAATTATTGATAACATGAATGATTAAGCCACTACGCAGTATATGCTGGATGGGAAATCAGATTTTGCACACTGTGATGATGCTTAGGGAATGAATGCAGATTAATTAATTAAAAAATGTTTCAGGAAAATTAAAAACAAAAACTGTTTTTCTTGAAATTAAAAAAATACAGTAAATATACCTATTTGATGACTATTGTAAGCTATATAGTCCCAGCTAGGTGCTACTTTATAGTTTATTCATTCTACTCACTGAGGTTTATGCCTAAAGTCAGAGTTTTGTTCATGGATATGTATACATCAGCTGTGCTTGCTATTGAAAATATTTACATTAATTAAGATCATTAGCAAATCAACAAAAAAATGAATAAATAAATAAAATGAAATAAATAATTTAAAAAAACACCTATTTGTTGACCACAGTAAGCTATATAGCCCCCGCTAGGTTCTACTTTATAGTATGTTCATTCTCCTCATTGAGGTTTATGCCTAATGTTAGACTTCTTTTCATTGATATTTGTGTATCAGCTGTGCTTGCTATTGAAAATATTTAGATTAATTAAGATCTTTAGTGAATAAATAAAATGTGGTGGAGGGAAGCCATAGAAAGCAACCATGACACCAGAGACAGTGTGGGAGGAGGGTGGAAGATGGCAGAGGGTGAGAGATAGGGAATCAAGGATGGGAGAAAAAGCAAAATATACGGGAAATAAGAAATGGAAAATTATTTGTTGACAATAACACGTATGTTGATGTGCTAGATTGAGCCAGTATACAGTATATTCTGGGTGGGAAATCTCATTTTGTATGTTGTAATGATGTACAGTGAATGAATGTAAATAAATAGATTTAAATTAAAAAAAGAAAAGAAAAGAAAAGCAGGTCAATAAGGTTTGTTCCAAATATATCCCTAGGAGTAGGCATGGTTTTGATTTCTTCTAGCATACAACTCATGTGTTCTATTCTATAAAATGTTATAGAAATTAATGGAAGCCTTACTAAATTAAGTATTTTAGAGAGCTTTTTATTTAGTTAAGTTTTTTGGCTTGTTCTCAGTGTTAATTTAGACTTTAGAGATATGTAATAACTACATGAGACATTTCCTATGACCAGAATTATGTGACGTGCTTCTGCGACTTATAGAAGTGTATCATATCACTGGATTACAGGCGATGCATTTCCCCATTGAACTATGTAGCTACGAACTTTAACTGAATAAAAAATGAATCAAATAAGAAGCATGGCAAATGTTTCTAAAATGCAAAGCTTGCGTGTATTTCTAGGTTTGTCTACATTAAACTCTATATTAGAGAATATGGAAATTCTCTTAAAATCCTGATATGCTGCATGTTTTTGGAAAGCGTTATTCTAAATGGATGTAATTTGGGTTTTAAGTATTGTTTGTGATCAAATATTAAAGGTAGTTTTTGATTTGAAATATTTAAATTAGAGATGCCTGTAGATTAATTTCAAAATTAAAATGCATAATCAGATGTTAATTCTAATTCTTTTTACTGTCATATGTGTAAAATTGTATTTTTATCTCTAAGGTAACATAATGAACCAAGAATCTAAGATTTGAAAAACTGTATACTAATGAACTTATAATTCCCTTGTGCATATGTTGGGAGGGTTTTTTTTTTTTCAAAGCATATCTGAAAGTATAAAGAATCTCTTTTTAGTGTTTGATTAGCAGCAAAATTAGTGAGCTAGAAACATTATTCATAATACAATAGAGATGTAGGAAAGTTGGAAACTTTCCAATTGGGTATTTGGAAACAGGGACAACTTAATTGTTCTGAGGTTGAGAGACAAATTATTGATTTCATTTTCCTAGTAAAGTATTCTCTTTAAAATTAAAACTGAATATGTTGGTACTTTTTTGCTTAAAAAAATGCTCAACTTCTATCGCATACTGTTTAGCATATAGTAAATACTTCATACATATTTTTTAAGATAAGTTGTTAAGTGACACTGTATTCACCAATTATAAATCAATTGGGCAGTCTGCTTATTTGAAGTTAATTAAAATTAGATTCCTAAATATTTTTCTATCTGTCAATTAGATACAGTCAGAAGGTATGAATGTGTGATACTATTTTGGGTGATTTCATAATGTCAATTTATGATTTATGATATTTTTTTCAACATTTTTTTCTTTAGTGTACAGATAATATCTGACTCCTAGAAAGTGTTAAAGGCAATTTGTTGTGGATTGAATATTTTGGTCTTTATTATATTGCCTTTTAAAGATGTGTTTTTTGAGTTTTAACCTGAGCCATAAAACAGAGTGAAAGTGTTTATATGTTAAGTGAAGTATCTAGAGGAGTATTGCTTAAGCTATGTCCACTCAAATTGATGGGAAGAATTTTCTTTTACTTTTTTCTTTTTTTGAAATTTTGCTAGAGGATGCATGCACTTGCTCATGAAAGACAGAGAAAGAAAGAGCGAAAGAGAGAAAGCACTCACAATGGTGCATGGGCATGTTACAAACCCTGCTCCTCTATATCTCCCTCCTTCTGAGATTTTGGGCATGCATACATACACACATGCCCCACCTGTTTCTCAGACAGCTAGATGCGGGACTTGAACTGCATAGTTGGTCAGGTGGGATCCAGCCACCTTAACCAGCAGGCCTCAAGCTGGCACAATGGTAAGAATTTTTTAGGCAACATAAGAAATTATACTAAGGGGACTAGCAGGTGGCATGGTGGTTAAGGTGCTCGACTCCCACATGGTCGATCATGGTTGGTGTCCTCGACCTGGCTGCTTTAAAATCACGCTGGGTGCGTGTGTGTGTTCGTGCGCCTAAAATCCCAGGAGGGGGGTGTTGGAGAAGGGATTATGGCCTTGCCATCCCTCTCAGGGGGTAATTTCTCACTTTCTCTCTCACTGTCTCTCTCTGTCTTTCTCTGGTGAGTGTAAGTGTGTGTGTGTGTGTGTGTGTGTGTGTGTGTGTGTATCCTTTTTTTTAAGGGGTTTTTACTATAGGGCGCGTGCGCTTGCCAGAAAGACAGAGAGAGACAGAGAGACAGAAAGTGAGAAATCACTCCCCCAGGGGGAATGGCCACGCTGCAATCCCTTCTCCTCCATTCTCCTCTCGGGATCTTGGGCACGGACACACATGCACCCGGTGTGAGTTTAAGCCACTGGGTCTGGGACTCAAACCGTGGTTGACTACATCGGAGTCCAGCGACATAGCAGCTGGCCCCAACTGTGTATATATTTGCATTAGTCATATGTATGTTTTACAATAAAGGAGCCAACAAATAATACTTTTCCTGGCTAAATGGAAACTTCCTGAGTTGTTTATGTATTAGATAAGAGCATATTTTAAATATTCAAAATTAGTATTTACATTATATGCATTAAGAAAGTTCTCCCACTGTAGAAGAGAAGCTTGTTTACAGTGAGCCTAGAGTTCTGAGGGAAAAGGAAGATCAAAGATGAATAGGCATAGAAGTAAAGATAGCTGTGAAATAACCAAAAGTGTGAAGATACTTTTATTATTCATTGGAGAAGAAAATTACAGAATCAGAAATGCAGGAAATCCACCGATTTTGACATGTAGGATTTAGTTTCAGTGTAAAGATGCTGCTAAATAGAGGCAGAGAAACAAGAAGATATTTCAAAATCAAGCCTGCATCTGGAGGAAGGGGCAGAGATGTCAGGCTTCATTCAAATCTATCACTAAATCTGGTCCCATCATCAAGTATCTATTATCAATCTAACATTTATTGGTGAAGAGTACTACGTTAAATGATGAGAAGACAGAGAATCATTAAACATGTTTCTTAAGTTGTGCAGTGTCTTATTAGAATTCCAGGAAAACTCCCACTGAGAGATAATAAGACCTGGTATTATCTGTTGTATTCTAAATATGTGTAACTAACTATTTTAATAGACTAAAATTTTATGCAGAGGGAACAATATAGGCAGACACTAGATAATGGAAGACAAAGAAAGATGATGGAGTTTTCCTAACTAGTCGTACAACACACAGACATAAAAGTCTAAAAAACTAGGTCAACTATGGTGATGGAGAATTTCAAATATTGGACTAAGGGGTTCTTATTGTATTAAATAAACCTGTAGAATTATCAAGAGTCTTTAAACACTCAGATCCTGAAATAGCATGATAAGATGTTGGGTTTTAGGAGGAAACTAATGGAGGGCAGTAAAAAAGAATAAAGTGAAGGTTGTAGATAAATTGGGACATTATTATAATAATCTATATGATGGGTGTTAAGAATCTGAAATAGGACAAGAGCAGAATTAATTGAAAGCAAAAAGTAGATGATGCTGCAAAGTTAGAAATAAAAATACTGTGCAATCAAATAGATTTTAGGGGAGAGAAAAAAAGTACAGATACCGATAACTGCTAATGTTACAGATTTTTACATCTGTCTTTATGAGTGATATTGTCTGAGTTAGCCTGGCATATGCATATCAGGGTAATACCAGCCTAGTAAACTTAGCTAAAATATCTTTATTTATTTATTTATTTATTTGGTAGAAGTTTTTGCCTTAGGGCGTGTGTGCTGGCCAGAGAGAGAGAGATAGAGACAGTTGTGAGGGAAAGTGAGAAATCACCCCTGCTCCCAGGGGGTATGGCCACACCACAATCCCTCTTCCTTCATTTTTATCTCAGAGTCTTGGGCACATATACCCTGCATGAGTTTCGATCCACCAGGTCCAGGACTTGAACCATGGTCGAGCATGTGGAAGTCCAACAAGGTAACTGCTATGCCATCTGCTGGTCCCACTAAAATGTCTTCTGATTGCCTTTATTTTCTGAAAGAGTTTGTATAAAAATCTAAGAAATATTATTCCTTCCTTGATTATTTTGTAGAGTTCACTAGTGAAGTAATCATTTAATTCTTTAGTGGATATGGAGGTTATCTATTTCTTTGTAAGTTAGTT
The DNA here is from genome assembly GCF_000334495.1 of Tupaia belangeri chinensis. Taxonomy (NCBI): domain Eukaryota; kingdom Metazoa; phylum Chordata; class Mammalia; order Scandentia; family Tupaiidae; genus Tupaia; species Tupaia belangeri. Next base: position 2,622,171 of record NW_006206544.1, read on the forward strand.
TCGGGAGTTTGTGCCTTTTAATGAATTTGTCATTTTACCGAATTTATCAAAGTTAATGTCAAGAATTGTTCATAATATTTTGTTCTTACACTCCTTATATGTGTGTAGTACCTGTGGTGATAGTCTCTCATTTCTGATATTAGTAATTTGTGTTTTCTACTTTTTCTTGATCAGTTTGAAAAGAGGGTCATCTATTTTATTGATCTTAAAAAAGAATTTTTGGTTTCATTGGTTTTCCTTTTTATTTTTTCCCCTATTTCATTGGTTTCTGTTCTTATTATTTTCTTTCTTTTGCTCACTTTAAATTTAAATGATACTTGGTTTTTGGCATATTTCCAAGATAGAAACTTATAACATTGATTTCAGACCCTTTCTTTTTTTTTAAAAAAAAAGAGATTTTTGCTATAGAGCATGTGCGCTCACCAGAGAGACAGAGACAGACAGTGAGAAATCACCCCTAAGAGGGAAGGCCACACGGCAGTTCCTTCTCCATTCCCCTCTCAGGATTTTGGGCAAATGTGAGCTTTAAGCCACCGGGTCAAGGACTCAAACTGCAGTCAACTACATGAGAGTCCAGCAAAGTAACCCTTCCTTGGTCCCAGACCCTTTTTTTGGGGGGAGGGGAGAGGTTTTTGCTATAGGGCGCGTGCGCTCGCCAGACAGACAGAGAGAGACAGAGAGATAGAAAGCGAGAAATCACTCCCCAGGGGGGATGGCTACACCGCAATCCCTTCTCCTCCATTCTCCTCTCGGGATCTTGGGCACGCACGCACACGTGCCCGGCGTGAGTTTAAGCCACTGGGTCCGGAACTCGAACCGCGGTCGACTACATGAGAGTCCAGCAACATAGCCAATACGCTAACTGCTGGTCCCCCAGACCCTTCTTTTTTAAAAAAAGCATCTGATGTTTAAATTTTCCCCAACGCCTACTTTCACTGCTCCCTATACATTATGGTATGTACATTTTCTAAAGTTTTTGATTTCAAATATTTTATGGTCCAATTTAATCATCCTGAAAATTATTTACCATTGTTAAAGAAACTTTGATTATAGCATCTTAGACATGAAGAGATAAAGAATCATTCAAATTGAATATCAGATTCATGCTTTAAACAAGATGGTCTGCATCTAAAAATCACGCTCTTCACACTATACCATGTGGCTTCGCAGGATATACCTCACAAGTTCTCAGGTGTGGAAAGCTAAAAGAAAGTTGATGTTATCAGCTGCTGAATATAAGAATAAAGGATGCGAATATAAGAGAAATAAATATTTTTTTTGAGAAGGGGTTAGTTTTTTATATTGTATGGTTAGGAAAGACATGACACATTCTTGCATAGGAAAACAGAAAAATTGGTCATGACTAATGATTTAAAGTTAAATCATTCTTTTTAAAAAGTTACATTTGCAAAGGCTGTTCCAAATCACTATTGAAAAATATGCTAGGGCAAAAAAGTTTGTTTGACATCTAAACTGACACACTTGAAATGTACTTAGATATTATCCTGTTTAAGAATGAGAAAAAAAGACAGATATGGTTTATTACCTGTTGATGATGATGTGTATACTTTTCTCAGCTGGATTGGTTTGAGAAGTATTTCATGTTGTGTAAAGTCTTTTTATAAGTAAAATGATAAATAGCGATTGACTGTTTAAAAAATAATTGGAATAATAATAATAATAATTGGGAAAAAATGAAGAGCTATTGGATGATGAAGATGGGGATTTTAATATCTCTGTATTGACTGGTATGTATGGTATTCCTTCTGGTAAAAGAAATGTAATACACTGTAAAGTTACACGTAATTCAATGTAATATAAATAAGATTATGATAATAAATAAATAAATTTTTTAAAAATTAGTAAAATTCTCCAAAGCAAAAAAAGAAAAATAAAAATAAAAAAAAGAATGAGAAAAAAAAAAGATAATTAAAGTAAATCCCAAACCTGAGTATGTGAAATACAATACAAAACAAAGGAAACAACATCTGGCAGACTCAGTCAAAAGGGTTTTGTTTCTGAAAATGATTTGCTGCAAAAATCAGGAGGAAATATTAGAAAACAATTAGCTTTCACGAAAATGTGAAAGAAAGCATTTCCTTTTATAAAACAAGGAGAAAGCTATGTACAAAGGACAATGTTCAGATGCAATGGTAAGAGAATGACTCAAAATGAAAAAGGGTCACAAAGAAATTATAAATTACTTTAAAAGCATGAAAATCCATTTACACTTTAAAAAAATTAATGATGAGGTACATGATGAACTTGAGATCAACCAAGAACAGGAGAAAAGAACAATAAAATAGTAAAAGACACACACTAATTTTAGTCTCTAATATTTCAGTTAAGCATAAATATGTATGGAGAAATTTAAAAATTGGATAAATTCCACAGGTTTCTTTCCTCAGATACATGTGCACATGTATACATACATAGAACTCATCAATTTCAAGAAAGGGTTCAATGACCTTAAAGGCATTCATGTATCCCATGTTAAAGTGAAGAATTCTCAGAATTAAGTAGATCTGGATAATCTACTTCAACATTTTCAAAACCTGTATCCCAGGGACCAGCAGTAATAGTGTAATGGCTGTGTCGCTGGACTCCCATGTAGTGACTGCGGTCAAAGTCCCGGATCCGGCGGCTTCGGCTTAAACTCATGCCGGGCATGTATTCGTGAGTGCCCAAGATCCCAAGGGGAGAATGGAGGAGGAGAGATTGTGGTGTGGCCATCCCTCCTGGGGGGGTGATTTCTTGCTTTCTATCTTTCTGTCTCTGTCTTTCTGGCGAGCGCAAGCACCCTATTGCGAAAACCTCTCCAAAAAAAGAAAAAAAAAAAAAACAGTATCCCATAGGACACATTTTTCCCCAACTAGCTATGACCAAAAGTATCCCCATTCAAATAAGGAAATGCTTAAATAAGTAATGTTAACCGAAATTCCATAAATTCTTTACTTGTCAGAACTTCTTACATGCAATGTATTCATATACAGCTATTTAAAAATATGCTTACTCTCTGTTAGGTATTAAGTAAGGCAGATATTACTACTGTTATTTCCCCTATTTTACTGACATGGAAACTGAGGAAAAGAGAAATTAAATATCATATGTGAACCCACACAACCTGTAAATTGAGGAAGATAGAATTCGAGTCTTTGTTGTTAGCCACTATAATAAAAACAGGAAACAGGGTACGTAGGGATCAATAAACCTTTTATTTGAGGTGAACCAACTAATAGTCCATAGAAGCAGTGACTTATGAAAAATATTTAGAAAGGAGTAATATGAAGTAGGTTGAATAACCTATAAATGCATACAAAACTTATGCAAACATTCTGTTATGTAACTTTGAAAAGTAACAAGTAATATAGAAATGATTTGCACAATGTCATAATCTATTAAGCAAGTCAAAGTATCTCAATAAATTTGGGGCAAAATTATACATTCTATAGTTTTTATAACAATGTAGTAAATCTAAAAATTATTAATTGTATTAATTATGATACATTGGTTCGTTGGGAAAGTCATGATGCATTTTCGCATAGAAAAACATGACATGACTTTCCTGATGACCTAATAATTACAGGTGCTGATGCGAGATTTAAATATGAAGGTCCTTAAACAGACAGAAATGTATTTCCCTCTCACAAAGAATTACTTCATAAACCCTGTGAGTAGATAGGGTGCCTTCTTGGAGTCAGAGACCCATGCTTTCTCTCCTCACTTACTCTACATACCTTAACATGCCATTTCCAACGTGGGGTCCTAAGTTGTCTCAGTTCCTGTCTCCTTTATGTATGCATTACAGGAGGAAGCCTTAAGAAGAGAAAGAAACATATTTTCCTTTTCAGAATAAGAGTTTGCATCACTATCTTCATCATTCCTTCATTTTTACTTGTATCTTCTGAGGAACTAAGGTACCTGGTAACATCTACCTACGAATTAGGCAGAAAAGTAGGACTCTTTAGGTTGGTGGTCATGCACGCAGCTAAAATATATATTACCATGTAAGAAGGGGAAAGCAGGTAATTAGGTGAAATAATTAGGGTGCTGGAATAACAGTAGATTCAGCTACTCTACAAAGAAATTTTTCTTATCTCAGACAAAAGATGAAATCAAAATTGTAATTACAGAAGGTTTCAAAGTGGTAAGATGCTGCCAAACTATACTCAGAAAAAAATTGAATGCTTAACTGATTTTATATTAAACAAGAAAGAATGAAAATAAATGAATTAATCATTAAGTCAAGAAGCTAGATATAATTCTTTTAAATGAGTATATGAAAAACAGAGAGTACTTTAATAAAGATATAATTGTACATTAATAATTTAAAGCGAGCAAAAAAATAGTTGAGTGATAAATAAATTTGAACACTGGCTCTTCAGAAGACCAATAAAAGAGATAAACTACTGTAAATGCAAATCAATAAAAAAGAAGATACAAATTCTTAACATGTGTATGAAACAGAAACTGTAACCACAAATATAAAGATAATAATCTAACTATACACCAGTACCTAGTACCATGCCTGGCAGAGCAGCTGACACAAGTACCAGGATCTTAATTATTAATTATTTAATCAGTTACTTAATAGGCCAGACCCATAGACACCTCTTGTCTATAAAGTAATTAATACATAAATCTATTATAACAGTAAGATCAACTTAAGATGTTAGAAATGTGAATCGGCAAAAACAAAGAAAAAAACAGTATATTTCTAGCACATTTTGGTTTTTGTTTCATTGTTGTTGTTGTTTAATATGCTACAAAACATATGTGTGTTCACTGGAGGGGAGGAGAGAGAGAGAGAGCAAGAAAGCACCCTCAAGGGGAATGGTACACCGCAATCCTGTATCTGTCTCTCTCTCCTTTAGGAATTTTGGACATACATGCCTGTGTGCTCTGCATATTTTTCATGTGCCAGGCCCTGGCCTCCAACTGCACAGTTGGCCATGTGGGATCCAGCTTATATAGCCACAAGGACACAGACTGGCCCTCTAGTACATTCTGTGTACTGGGTGCTGTACATATTTTTTCTCTTTTGTATAAGCTTCATAAACCTGCAAAGGAATATACGTTTCAATGCTGAAAAAAATTGAGATTCAAAAAGTTAGTATTTTTCCCAGTCTCATGCAATAGATGATGGAATTGAGCCTGTATTAGTCTGCCTAACCTACACTGATGTTCTTGATGTTCTTTTCACAGCTTGCAGCATTTCATTTTTCTCGGACTTCTCTATGCCAAAAAGTCATACTAAGTTTCTTACATCTGAGAAAATTCATTTTATTACTTATATTGGTTTAAATGTTCGAGATTTATATAGGCTCTAAATTTTTTTTTTTTTTTTTGAAATTGATTGCATCTAGGTAAGAGGGAATTTACCAATAGCAGAAATTTCTCTCAGGTCTTAGGACAAACCACATTGTTCCTAATCAACTGATTGACTTTATCTTTTAGACATTTGTGAGTATTCCAGTTGCCTGTGCTTCTCTCTCCTCTTGATAGGAAGATCAAAAAGCAAAGGGCAGTTTATTCCCTAAACTCTGTGACAATATCCCATGCATCTTTGGTTTTGTACAAACTTTTCCTCTGT
>NW_006206544.1:2627814-2658221 GCF_000334495.1 Tupaia belangeri chinensis
TATATATATATATATATACACACACACACACACACATGCACACACACACACACACACATGCATATATATATATATAGTTTGTTATAGAGTATGTGTGCTCACTGGAGAGAGACAGAGAGAGCAAAGTGAGAAATTTTCTTTCATCCCTAGGATGGTCAAGCTGCAATCTCTCCTCCACTTCCTCTTGGGATCTGAAGCATGTGTGCATATGCAGCTGGTAAGTTTTTAAGCCGCCAGGTCTGGGACTCGAACTGTGCAGTTGGCCATATGGGGTCCAGTGCCTTAGCCTCCATTCCACCTGCTGGTCCAAGTCTGATGGTATCAATAACAGATTAGAACTACACTTTCCAATATGATAGCCACATGTGGCTACCAAGCCCTGGAAATGTGATTAGTCTGAATTGTGATGTGCTCGGAATGTAAAATACATTCACTGGATTGAAAGTTATTACAAAGAAAAGCTGAATTTCATAGAAAAAAAATTTATATTGTTGACATGTTGAAATAATATTTTGAGTGTATTGCATTAAGATGTACTTTAAAAATTAATTTCATCTGTTTCTTTTTACTATTTTTAATATAGCTACTTGAAGCTTAAAAATGACATCAGCCAAATGCATTTGTGGCTCACAGTTTGTTTCTGTTGGCCAAAAGTGCCTTAAACATTGCCTAAAATGTCTTCCAATTAATCACTCAGAGCCCTGAAAAATCAGAAGCTGTAAGTTACATGACAGCTTTGAAACAGATTAGTAGACTCATAGAAGACACATTCAGGTGTGTTTACATAAACCCTGCCAAACCTACCCCTCCAGGAGCACACGTGTGCTCAAGTCCGAACACCAGAGTTGAAGGGAGGGAGTGTGGTTCTTCTTTCTTTCAGCCTTCTTACAGAACTGGGCTGGTCCATACTCCCTAACCCTAACCTATTATACCTACAGACCCTACAAAAAATGGGAAAAGATTTGTGCTACTGTCCAGGTGACATGCATTGCCTATTTCTCAGACAACAGAGGGTGACAGGTTGCAATGTTGCACCTCTAGTGCTAATGCCTCCGTATCCTTCCTTCCTCGGAAATCCTATAATCAGACCCTTGTACCTCAAATATAAAGATAATAATCTAACTATACACCAGTACCTAGTACCATGCCTGGCAGAGCAGCTGACACAAGTACCAGGATCTTAATTATTAATTATTTAATCAGTTACTTAATAGGCCAGACCCATAGACACCTCTTGTCTATAAAGTAATTAATACATAAATCTATTATAACAGTAAGATCAACTTAAGATGTTAGAAATGTGAATCGGCAAAAACAAAGAAAAAAACAGTATATTTCTAGCACATTTTGGTTTTTGTTTCATTGTTGTTGTTGTTTAATATGCTACAAAACATATGTGTGTTCACTGGAGGGGAGGAGAGAGAGAGAGAGCAAGAAAGCACCCTCAAGGGGAATGGTACACCGCAATCCTGTATCTGTCTCTCTCTCCTTTAGGAATTTTGGACATACATGCCTGTGTGCTCTGCATATTTTTCATGTGCCAGGCCCTGGCCTCCAACTGCACAGTTGGCCATGTGGGATCCAGCTTATATAGCCACAAGGACACAGACTGGCCCTCTAGTACATTCTGTGTACTGGGTGCTGTACATATTTTTTCTCTTTTGTATAAGCTTCATAAACCTGCAAAGGAATATACGTTTCAATGCTGAAAAAAATTGAGATTCAAAAAGTTAGTATTTTTCCCAGTCTCATGCAATAGATGATGGAATTGAGCCTGTATTAGTCTGCCTAACCTACACTGATGTTCTTGATGTTCTTTTCACAGCTTGCAGCATTTCATTTTTCTCGGACTTCTCTATGCCAAAAAGTCATACTAAGTTTCTTACATCTGAGAAAATTCATTTTATTACTTATATTGGTTTAAATGTTCGAGATTTATATAGGCTCTAAATTTTTTTTTTTTTTTTTGAAATTGATTGCATCTAGGTAAGAGGGAATTTACCAATAGCAGAAATTTCTCTCAGGTCTTAGGACAAACCACATTGTTCCTAATCAACTGATTGACTTTATCTTTTAGACATTTGTGAGTATTCCAGTTGCCTGTGCTTCTCTCTCCTCTTGATAGGAAGATCAAAAAGCAAAGGGCAGTTTATTCCCTAAACTCTGTGACAATATCCCATGCATCTTTGGTTTTGTACAAACTTTTCCTCTGTGTAGTTTTTCCATACTTTTTTGTTTTTTTTTTTTGTGTGTGTGTGTTTATGTTACCCATGATATTTCAAATATTGTAGTAATATTCTTAAATAGTATGTGCACTAGGTATTGTATGTATAAAAATATATAAACTGATACATAAATTCCTTAACAATTCTCTTATTTTTGAAGATTTAGTTAATTTTATTATATTTTTGTCCTTTCTTAATATAGCTTACTAGTGTACTCTGGCACAAACAATGTTTAAAATGACTAGTTTTACCACTGCCACATGATATTAATATAACCAATATGCACTTTAACATTAGGAATAAGAGGACTTTCATATATAAAGTAAAAAAAGTCATGAATGGGCAGGGAAAGCATAAAGGAATTAATTTTATTATAGAGTGAACACAGAGATGAGCAGACCAGATCATGTCTGAAGAGGATATCAAGAAAATCAAGGAAACTAGGCTTGATTAGTCCCGATAGTAATATAAAAGTACAAGCTGGCAAATTGGAACAGAGCTCAGGAATTTCAAGATGGTGGGCATTCTTGTACTAAGGCAGATGATAGCCTCTGGATGTTAATGTGTTGTTTTTCAGCTTAAGATAAAATTCCACTAACAGATAGCATTAAGGGTCAGGATCCAGTAAACTCCAGTACATGGGAAGTCATCTTTTAGGAATTTAATAAGCAAAACTATTTCTCAGCCTCTGAAACTATTGTTTATAAGCTACCTAGTCCATAGTATTTTATTACAACAGTTGTGTTTATGACACTGAAAAACTACGGAAGAAAGCAGGACTAGGGAGACTTGTCAAGATTGTGTATGGAAGGATAGTAATACATTTGAAGACTGATAATTGTTTTGTTTTGTTTTGTTTTGTTTTGTTTTCCTGAGAGTCCAGGCTTTCCTCATACAACAGAGTAAGTTCGGTACCAGAGAAAAACAGACACTCTTTTGGTAGGCTCCTAGGATAAAAGATGAAATTTGAGTCCCATGGGGCTAAGCTCCCAATGAGAAGAGATACATGACCTTGACACTTATCACGTTTCATCACAGAATATTTGCCATTTTCTGAAGTTGCACAGGTAAGAGATAAGAAACTCAACAGTTTCTGAAAACAGTGAGAGATTTTTGCCCTCCTGTCAAATTGAGTGGACAAAAATAACATTTCGTGTCCTACCAGGATGAACAGCACAATGAAGAAACGAAGTTTTAGTATGGTAGTAGTACATTAATACATTAATACAGTGAACAGAAGCAAACCAGAAGCAGAAACAAAGTATACCCACAGTGCAACTGATCTTGATTTAGCTAAGTCCCTAATTAAGTTAATCCCTTGCTCTGTCAGCCTGACCCTAAAAACAAAACAAAACGAATGTTCTATATAGGAAGATAATATCATGTTATGCTACAATACAAAATTTATAAATGATAAGTATTAAATTATAAATTACTAGACATGCCAAATAAAACAAGTCTATATGGACTTTTAAAATCGAAAGGATTAAGGGACCAGCAGTTAGCATAATGGCTATGTCGCTGGACTCCCACATAGTCGACCACGGTTCGTGTCCCGGACCCGGTGGCTTAAAACTCACGCCGGGAGCGTGTGCGTGCATGCCCAAGATCCCGAGAGGAGAATGGAGGAGAAGGGATTGCGGTGTGACCATCCCCCCTGGGGGGTGATTTCTCACTTTCTGTCTCTGTCTCTCTTTGTCTGTCTGGCAAGCGCACACACCCTATAGCGAAAACCTCTCAAAAAAAAAAAAAAATTGAAAGGATTAAAAACTTAGAAAGAAGGGGCTTGCAGTTAGTGTAGTGGTTAAGGTTCTTTGGACACATGTGCACACATGCCCAAAGTCCCAGGAGGAGAATGAAGGAGAAGGGATTGTGGCATGGCCATACTCCCTGAGGGGTGATTTCTCACTTTCTCACTGTCTTTCTCTGTCTCTCTCCAGTGAGTGCACACACCCTATGGCAAAAACCTTAAAAAAATAAAAAGAAAGAAAATAACATGTAATAAATAAACAGAAATAAATATTGCATAGAAAATAAGTCATGACTTTCCTGATGACTTAATACATCAGAAATTAACATTCAAGGATTTCTAAGTCAAATATGATCAAGATATTAAAATAAATAGGGGAAAAGGTAAAGAAAATAGATAAAAATTTTACCAGAAAATTAGAATATGCAAAATTAAATAAATGAACATTTTAGAGCTGCAAAAATTGAAATAACTGAAATTAAGAACTTTAGAAATGGTTATAATAGAATAGAGACAGTAGAATAGAAGATAATGAACTGCAAAATGAATTAATGAAATCATGCAAAGTGAAGCACAGAAAGAAATACAGAAAAGCATAAGGGAAATGTCAGACATAGTTCAGAAATTTAATATGCATATAATTGGGCCCCATAAGAAAAGAGAGAGAATGGAGCAACAATGTTATTTAAATGTGTAATGTCACAAGTTTTCAAAAAATGAGGAAATTCATCAACTATAGAATTCAAAAGTCTGGCAAACCTCAGAAGGGTGTTTGCAACCAAAACTACACCCAGGCACACCTTAGTCAAGCTGCTTAAATCCAAAACAAACAAACAAAATATATAAAAGTTAATAATATAAAAATTATTAGCAGTCAAGATAATAGAAACACTTCCTTAAAGCGTATAAAGATTTACAGTACATTCTTAAAAGAGGCAATTAAACCACAAGACAATGTAATGATATTTTAAGATCTGGAAGATCTGGGAGGGATCTTTATACCTGGAGAAAACATACTCCCCCAAATTAAGCTGGTATATATAGTTGGTGTGTGTGTATGTGTATATGTATATATATATATATATATATATGATACATGTTTTTTTAAAAAGCTTTCCTTGGCACCATCAGTTGGCGTAATGGCTATGTCTTTGGGCTCCCATGTAGTCAACTGTGGTTCGAGTCCCAGGCCCAGGGGCTTAAACACACTGGGCACATGTGCGTGCATACCCAAGATCCCAAGAGGAGAATGGAGGAGAAGGGATTGCGGAGTGGCCATCCCCCCAGGGGGTGATTTCTCGCTTTCTGTCTCTCTGTCTCTCTCTTTCTGGTGAGTGCATGTGCCCTATAGCAAAAACCTCTAAAAAAAAGCTTTTCTCATTGGGAACAGAATAAAAGAGTTTGGAGGTTCCCGTTAGTGAAAAAAACACGAAAAAAGAAATGAAAGATATAAAGTTATTACGGTAATAAATAAAACTTTTGTTATTTAAAAAACTACATGATTATATGCCTAAGAAATCTAAAAGAATATCTAGACAAATTATGAAAGTTCCTAAGTGAATTTAGCATGATCACTAAATACAAAGTCAATATAGTAAAATCCACAGCTCTGTTGCCTGGTGGTAGAGTTGACCAGATCCCACATGGCCACTTGCAATGTTCTCAAACCTGGCAGCTTGAGAAACATGTGGAGCGTGTGTGAGTGTGCCCCAAATCCTGAAAGGTAAGAGAAATGGAGGAAAAAGGATTGTGATGTGACCGTTCTTCATGGGAGGTGCTTCTCCTCTCCCTCTTTCTCTGTACCCCCCCTCTTCTATGCACACATCCCCTCTAGCAAAAAAAAAGGAAAGAAAGAAAGAAAGCCAAACAACACAACAATATACCAAAATCAACTCTATATGTATATACCAGCAACAGAGTACCTAAAATAAAAATTCAAAAGATAACTTTGATAATACCATAAAGCATATGCTATCTATTAACATAAATAAATCTAATGAAATATGTGCAAATCCTGTATGCTGAAAATTATAAACTTTTATGAGAGAAATTATAGAAGACTAATGAATATAACAGGTTCATGAATTCTAAGAAATAAGAATAACGTATAAGATGGCATTTTGGGGTGGCATGGTGGCTAAGGGCACTGGACTCCTACATGGCCGACTGTGGTTCAAGTCCCAAACCTGGTGGCTTGCTTTCTAACTTTCCCTTTCTCTCTCTCTCTCTCTCTCTCTCTCTCTCTCTCTTTGTCCCTCACTGGTCAAATGAAAATTAATTAAGTTAAATAATTATTTAAAGAGAACAAGATAGCATTTTTTTTATAAAATCATCTTCTTATTCAGTGCATTCCCAATCAAAATCCCAGATGAGTTCTTTTTTTCTAATGGAAATTGATCAGATGATTCTATATTGTGTATAGGAAATGCAAAGGTCCAAGAATAACCAAGGCAGTGTTGAAGAATAGAGTAGAAGGATTTTCATTACAAGTTATCATGTCTTACCATCAAGCTGCAGTAATTGAGGTGATATGGTATTGTTGAAAAAATAGACAAATAGTCCAAAGGAATAGATGAAAATCCAACATGAAACCTACACTCATGTGGCCACAAGGAATAAATGCTACTAGTTCCATTGAGTGGCCATATGAAAATACTATAATTTTTGGCAACACCCTGATGCCATATAAAAAAGTAAATTTAAAATTATAGATCACATTTTTAAAATTAAAACAATAACAAGAATAAAATATGATTTTCCTTTCTTGAAAGAGGCAAAGATTTATTAGATAAATTAGAGTTCAATATCTAACTTTTGCTACACTAAAGGTAAGGATGCCTGTGTATGAAAAACACATAAAATCAAAGCCAAAAGACTTTTATCTAGATTATTTTAAGAACTTCCTCAAGCCAGCCAGTGACATGGTGGTCAAGGTGGATGGATCCAAAATGGCCTAATGTCCAGTTCAAGTCCCAGTGACTTCAAAAACACATGGGGTGCATGTGCATGCGAGCCCACATTCTGAAAGGAGGGCAGAATGGAAAAAGGGATTGCAACATGGCCATAATCCCATGGGGGTGCTTTCTCTCTCTCCTCTTTAAAAAGTACATGCTTCTTCTGGCAAATTAACAAGAAAAATAAAGAATATCTTCAAATCAGTAAGAAAAAAAAAAAAAGCTAAAAACATACAGCCCAGCAGAACAATTGGTAATGGATTCATCTAAACAATTCATAAAAGTGGATATCCAAATGACCCATGAAATGATGAAAGGCACTCACTTTCATTGATCATTAACTTAATACAAAGCAAAACCCTATCGATATACCTACACACACTTCAGAATAGTTAAAATGAAAAATGGAGATAACTGTATTGTTGGTGAAGATGCAGGAGAACTGAAACTTTATGTACTGCTTATGAGAATATGAACTGGTACAAGTACTGTAGACAATGGTTGGATAGTAGCTAATAATCCCACATATATGTATTACCAGCAGTTCTACTCTTCATTACACACGACAGAAATAATTACAAATATTTACACACAATAAAATATTTATTCTAATTATCACTGCAGAACTATTCATTTTAGCTAACAGCTAGAAACCACCCAAATATTAATCAGTACTAGCATGGGTGAAATAATTGTGGTATCTTCACATAATTTAATACCATAAAGTGATGAAAATAAACAAACCATTGCTGCTTGCACCAAGATGGACAATACCCAAAGACATAATATTGAGTAAAGGAAACCGATACAAAAAAAGGTAAATACTGCTCATTATATAAAATATAAAATCAGGCAAACTTTATCTTAGATTTTAGAATTTGAGATGGTACCTTGGAGATAGAAATTCCTTGAAGAGGTCATGAGGTATACTTCTAGGATGCTAGTAATGTTCTAGTTCTTGGTCTGGGAGATGGGTATACCAGTATGTTTACTTTGTAAAAATTAACCACGAGGGATAGGATTTTTGTGCTTTTGTTCTATATGCAGTATACATCAGTCAAAAGTTTACTTAAAAACTGCAAAATAAATTTTTCTTAGAAAATGATCCCAACAAAGACTTGATAACATATTGTATTCCATAAATTTTTTTTTTTTTTTGGAGAGATTTTCACTGTAGGGCGCGTGCGCTCGCCAGACAGACAGAGAGACATAGAGACAGAAAGCAAGAAATCACCCCCCCAGGGGGGATGGTCACGCCGCAATCCCTTCTCCTCCATTCTCCTCTCGGGATCTTGGGCACACACGCACACACGCCCGGCGTGAGTTTTAAGCCACCGGGTTCGGGACACGAACCGCGGTCGACTACGTGGGAGTCCAGCGACATAGCCGTTACGCTAACTGCTGGTTCCCGTATTCCATAAATTTTAAGTATATTGATTAGCTCTCTAATTCTTACAGAATTTTCTTTGTGTATTATGTGCATTTAAATGGTTATAGGGGCCAACAGTGGTTAAGCAGACTGTATCCCACATAGCCGACTGCAGGGTTTGAGTCCTGAACTCGGAGACTTGAAAAGTGCACCAGGCATGAAAAGTACACCAGGCATGGGTGTGTGCATGCCCAAAATCCAGAGCAGGGCCATGAAGAACGAATCGTAGGGTGACCAGGGATATGTCTCTCTTTCCTTCTCTTTCTTTCTCTCTCTGGTGAGCACAGAGGCTCTCTAGCAAATTAAAAAATAAGTAAAAAAATAAATTGCTATCATGTAATTGCTGAGAACTTATCATATTAGTACTTATCTTTTCTTCTCTATTGCTTTAACATATACTTTAGCATATTTTTAATCATTTTCCATAGAAAAGTGGTCCATCATATTTGGTAGTTGTGTATTTCCAGTTCTTTTCTGTGTCTCATTGTTTTATACTGGTTGATTTTAAAATAGACTAGTAGCCCTTCATCATTCTTTTTGTTAAGATTCATTTATGTTCTCACATGTTTATTTTTCCACATGATTTTTATCCATACTATGTAATGATTCTTTACTCTCAGGTATCTTTCACAAGGAAAATGACAAAGTATCAAAACTTTTCATGCAAGATGTGACCTAAAAATATTGATATTTTAGAAAGAAAACACTGACATGAATAATGAGTTGGAGGGTAAAAAGACTAAGTATCGAAGCAAATTTAAATATTAAAGATAAGATATGACTAGGACAGATGATAACCCTAAGATTGGCAGGAATAAATAAGTGGTAAAATACCTGGGAGATGTTCATAAAGTATAACCAGTGATTGACTTCATGTGGGGAGCATGAAAGACAAAGTAGGCTAGAATAATTTCATCCCGAAATACTTGGTGATATTAAAAACTGCAGATTTGGGGGCCAGCAAGTGGCATTGTGGTTAAGGTGCTAGATCCCCATGGGCAACTCTGTGGTTTGAGTCTCAGACCTGGTGGCCTGACAAGAATACCAGGTGAGTGTATGTGCATGTCCAAAATTCATAGAGGAGAATGGAGGAGGAGGGATTGTGATGTGGCCATCTCCCCTAGGGGGTGATCTCTGTCTCTGTCTCTGTCTCTCTCTCCCTCTCTCTCTCTGTCTGTCTTCCTCTCTCCAGCAAGCACACACAAGTCTATGGCAAAAAAAATAAAAATAAAAATAAAACAAAACACACACACACACACACACACACACATACACACACACACACACAAGTCTATTGGAAAAAAAAAAAAAAAAAAAAAAAAACCTGCAGAGTTTAAATAGTAAAAAAAGGATTTGGGCTGTTATATAATGACCATAACATGGTAGAGTTTATCTCTAAATTGTATAATGTCCAAGTATTGGGTTGCCAGAAAAGTCATACCACATATTTTCTATGCAAAAATGTGTCATAACTTTTCCAAGAATCTAATAGAAATATGATCTAGAGTTCAAAAGAGATCAGACTGCAGATAAATATTAGAGAGAAGTTGGCCTGAATGGATTTAAAAAATTGGATTACTTTTTTTTCAGTAAGAGAAAAAGAATAAAATACTAAAATAGAAAACAGAAAGAATTCTAGAGTGAGTAGTGTCTGAATTGTTTGCTGCCTGTGGAATTAAGGTAGATTCCTCCAGGGTAATGACTGCAGGAATGTTCTCAAAGCCTCTCCAGGTAGGGCCCAGGTGCCTAGTCTTTGTCTTTGTCCCAGTTTCATCCTTTAAGCTCTTAGATGAATGTTTTGATAAATTGTTTTCCTTAATTCCAGGCTTGCCCTTCGATCCTGTCTCTCTTACCTTCCTCTGCTTTATATACTAAAGGCTGAATAAATTTCAACCTACTGTGATGACTAGGTCTCTCTCTCAGGATCTAGCTCACTGACCTCCATGCCCCTACCTTCCCTGCCCCAACCTGGAAGGAAACACTGAAATAAACTAAAAACCAGAACATAGCAGAGAACTCTATTGGCTCAACCACAGTAGGGCAATAGAAACAAACTTAAATGCCTATTAGACTGGAAGCCATATGGTCAACCCTGGATGCAGTTCCTCAAATTAGCGTGAAAACATGACAGGCCAGGGACCAGCAGTTAGCGTAATGGCTATGTCGCTGGACTCCCACGAAGTCGACCGCAGTTCGTGTCCTGGACCCGGTGGCTTAAACTCACGCCGGGCGCGTGTGCGTGCGTGCCCAAGATCCCGAGAGGAGAATGGAGGAGAAGGGATTGCAGCGTGGCCATCCCCACTGGGGGGTGATTTCTCGCTTTCTGTCTCTCTCTCTTTCTCTGTCTGTTTGGCGAGCGAACGCGCCCTATAGCAAAAACCTCTAAAAAAACAAACAAACAAACAAACAAAAATATGACAGGCCCACTCTGGATTCCCAGGATCCTGAGGAGTTGGAGGACTAGGAAAGGGTATGGTGGCATGATGAGAACTTGTTGAGGGTGTTTCTTTCCCCCTCTCATGTGCATACACATGCTTGCACCATCATAAAAAAGGGGGAAAAATTATGTTGATTATATGACCACTATTTTTCCAATTGTTCTGTCACTTTCCAATAACCAATAGTTTCTCACACATTGGTGAAAATTAATTCTAGATAAACCTATGTCGCTGGACTCCCACGAAGTCGACCGCAGTTCGTGTCCTGGACCCGGTGGCTTAAACTCACGCCGGGCGCGTGTGCGTGCGTGCCCAAGATCCCGAGAGGAGAATGGAGGAGAAGGGATT
The DNA here is from genome assembly GCF_000334495.1 of Tupaia belangeri chinensis. Lineage (NCBI taxonomy): Eukaryota > Metazoa > Chordata > Mammalia > Scandentia > Tupaiidae > Tupaia > Tupaia belangeri. The sequence continues at coordinate 2,638,959 of NW_006206544.1, forward strand.
GCAGCGTGGCCATCCCCACTGGGGGGTGATTTCTCGCTTTCTGTCTCTCTCTCTTTCTCTGTCTGTTTGGCGAGCGAACGCGCCCTATAGCAAAAACCTCTAAAAAAACAAACAAACAAACAAACAAAAATATGACAGGCCCACTCTGGATTCCCAGGATCCTGAGGAGTTGGAGGACTAGGAAAGGGTATGGTGGCATGATGAGAACTTGTTGAGGGTGTTTCTTTCCCCCTCTCATGTGCATACACATGCTTGCACCATCATAAAAAAGGGGGAAAAATTATGTTGATTATATGACCACTATTTTTCCAATTGTTCTGTCACTTTCCAATAACCAATAGTTTCTCACACATTGGTGAAAATTAATTCTAGATAAACTAATGCTTTCCTGGCATTCTTCTGTATGTATATTATCAATACAATCGACATGTTTTCAAATATTCTGCTTTGAAAAAAGTTCTGATAGCTGAAGTTCCTCATTTACACTACACCTTGACTTTACAGTAATCTTGTGATGTATACAGGACATAGTCATGGAAAGTCTTCACAAAATCCTCCAGTACTTTGACTTCTTTTGTCTTCTTCCCTTGTTTCCTATTCTGTTTCTTCCCAAAGCTTGAAAATTTCCACATACATGTGTGTATATCATCTTGACATACAATGCTTCTTTCAATCCCCTTTGACTAAGCCTATTTTAAAATGCATTCACTCTTCTCTTTCTTCTGAGATCTATCCCATCAAATTTTACATAGAAAACTTTTCTGGGTTAACAATTCAAAGTAATTACTGCATTAAATAAATACTCTCTAAGGAGTCTAGAGTAATCAGCTTCCTAGATGTTTTTCCTTTTTTAAAAAAATTTTTACATTTTTCTTACTATAGCTTACAGCTTCTCTCAAAATTTCAAGTGGAACTGTGGGAAACTTCATTACCTAATTGGCATTTAGCTGCATGATGTACCACCCATAAGTAGAATCAATTTTAGAAATTAAAAAGACAAATCTATTCTTGCTGCATTAGGAGAGGTTGAAGAATATATTTTTCATTCTAAAAGTATTTGTTAAGGGACACATGTTAAAAAGATCAATTCCATAATAAGTGGAAAATATTTGACATCTGGTTAGTGGGAGGGGGAATGAAAATAAGAAAAAAACTAAGCTATATAATTTCTGAATCTTTACAAATTGTAAATGTTCCAAACCTAGCATAATGTCATCTTATCTTCTCTGAATTTCTCTTTCTCTTTCTGCACTTTTTATTACTTAAGACCTTTAATTATAGCCCAGGACCAGCTGCAGCACTGCAGCAAATAAGGGTTTGTAACTATGATATGCTAACACTCACTTCTTTGGTTTGCTACAACTGTCTACCTCCTAAAAAAGATCAGAGTCAGTCTCAGATAAAACGGGAGGTCCCTTGTACTCACATGAGAGTAAATGCAAGCAGCTCCAGATGGTGTAGGGATGAACTGTACCGGGCTTGGTTTATGCGTTAAGTTTTGCTTGAAACCACCTACATTTCTAGATGTCAGCCACTTGCTTTTCTGGTGAAGCGTGGAAAGAGAGAGGCTCTAACAAAGATTTGCACCTTTGATAGTTGTGAAACCCTGGATTTTGCCACTGGTGCTAACTCTTCCATCACCACAAATTTAGGAGCCTTCACACACCACATGTACTTACACTGTCTGTACTGAACACAAGGGCATTTTGGTTTTCCCAAGCATAGAAGGTCAGTAAACAAACCCAGGAATTAGGGGACTTTATGCTGTGTGGACAGACACTGACCATTTAAAGGAAGAAACAGAAGGGCTAACACAGAAATTGATTACCTTTCCTTCCTGCTAGTGAATGCTTCTAAGATGCAATACTTTCATGTAGGCTCTCTAGAGACTTCCTCCTGCAACAATGAGCAATCAACTGTAATGCAAAACTTTGTAAAGCTGAGATAGACTCCTTAGCCATAGGTTTACCTTCACTTTTGCTTCTCTGGAATTGTACCCCTAGGAAAACTGTAGCACATAAACTTTTGCCTCAAGGACTGTTTTCTAGGGAAGCTTATGTAAGATATGGGCCAAATATCAACAAAGCAACATTTTTTAGATGGGCTGTTTTATATCAATATAACTAAAACCTAAAGACATAAAAAAGCCAAAAAAGGCATGGATACATAATAAGCAAACACTATTTTTTTTACAAAGATATTGTAGTTCTGTTAAATAAAGAAGATATTAAAGAATAAAAAAGCATAACAGGGCCAGCTGGTGGTGTGGTAGTTAATGCAACTGGATCCCACAAGGCAGACTACATGGTTTGAGTCATGGACCCTGCAACTTGAAAAACATGTGAGATATATGTGTGTGCATTCCCCAAATCCTGAAAAGAGTAATACAAGAGAAGGGATTGTGGCATGACCAGCCCCCATAAGAAGTGCTTTCCCACTTTCCTTCTCTCTCTCCTCTCTCTGTCTCTCTCCAACAAGTGTTTAGGGGTTCTAGCAATTTTTTAAAAAAATCATAATAATTAGTAAAATGTATAAATATGTAATCATAAAATATAAACTCACTATAAAGATTTAAGAGTTTGAAACTGTGTGAAGTTAATAAAATATCTTGAAAATAAGTACAGAAAAGAAGGCTGAAAGAACAATGGTGAAGCAACAAATCCTTAAGCATAATGAGAAACTTCCATTCACCTATTTTAATCATTGATACATTAACCAGGAAGAAATGGGAAAATACATATAATGTGAACACATAATTGACATATTTCTAATATATTTTTTTAAACCTGGAATAAAAAAGTCTTTTGACAGATGACTAGAAAAAAAAAAAGTATATAAAAACTCTACAGACTATCATGTAGTTATGAAAATGAATAAGTCACAGCTATATGCAACAAAATGGTGAATCTTAGAAACATAATTTTGAGTGACAAAAACATGTTGCAGACCACACATAGACTATGATACTATATTATGAAGCTTCACTTCTAGAAAAAAGATACATTTATAATAGAAACTATTTTGAAAAGCAAAGAATGAGCCAGCTTAGTAGCATAGTGGTTGAGCGAATCCGATCCTACATGGCCATCCTTGGTTTGAATCTTGGTCTCAGCAACTTGAAAAACATACCAGGCATATGTGCATGTGTGCCTGAAATCCTGAAAAGATAGAGAAATTAAAAAGAAATTATGTAATATTACTATACCTCTTTGTGTGGTGCTTTCTCTTTCTCACTCTGTCTCTCTCTGTCCAGTATCTGTGCTCCATGACAAGTAAAAAACAAACAAAAAGAAAAGGAACAGTAAGCCTGAAATCTGCAATATTGTTTGCCTTTTGGGACTAGCAGGGGGATGGGACTTGGAAAATAGTACAGACACAGCCTCAGTGATATTAGTAATACTCAGTGTCCTCTGATTAGAGTTTTATAATTATTTTTCCTTTTCTTCAGATTGCCAGAAAATGCACACACTCACCAGAAAGAGACAGAGACAGAGAGAGAGGGAGAGGAAGAAAGCACTCCTCTTTAATGGGGCATGGTCATACCACAACACTTATTAGGAGAAGGAATTTCATCCTGTCAGGATTTGAGGCAACACAATCATGCACCAAGTGTGTTTTTCAAGCCACTGAGGCTGGCATTCATACTACAGTCAGCCATGTGAGATCTGGCTCCCTTATCCACTAGGCTATAGAACTTTCATGTAAATTGCATGTACTATTTTTATCTATCAAATATTACATAATAAAACAATATGTAGAATTTAAAAATTAGTTTTAGAGGAATTGTTTAGTAAGTAGAGCAAACAAATTTAGGGAGAAAATTAGTTTTAACCATTTTATTACCAAGTTTTACTTACTATAGATCTTAAACTTGATCTAGGGATCATCATAATTTGCTATTCTGAATCTCCTAGATTCTCAGTCAAGAAAATGTAATTTTTTAAATGATAAGCTTTGATTCAACTCAATGGTCTGATTTCCAATATCTCTTCTTTATTTTTTTAATTTAGAAAAGAAGTATGGGGGAGAGTCATAAAAAAGTTCGTGGAAAGTACGTATTATGAAAAACTATCCATGAATTTTTTAAAGCTTTTACACCAAAATAAACTCATACTTCACTTCCATTTTCCATGAATCTTCTGAAATATCCTCGCATAGTAATGTTAAGGGACACTGGGCATATTTTTCATCATTGCATTCAGTAGTATAATTTTGAAACTATCAATGAACATGTGGTAAAAATATGAGAGTATAGAAGAATGTCAGTATTACTGGATATCATTTAAATATTCTTCTTTGAATTACCACATGCCTTGTGTGTATGCACCTACTCTGTGTGCTATGTAGTGCTATATATCCCAACTCCCATACCTGCAAACTGTACAGTCATTGCGCAGAGGTATAATGTAAATTGTAAGATTAGAGAACATGAAGGTATGGTGCTACTCTGTTTATTCTAATGCTACATACAGCCAATAGTACAGATAGCCTATATCTTAAGTGTACACGTGCATTAAGAGATAATATAGTGATATTAGCTAGTTCCAAACCAACCCTAAATGTATTCTCTTATCTGTGGGACTGTGTTAGGTCTATTGATTACCTTTCAGCAACATTATCTGCACTTAAAAATAGAGAAAATGTGATTTCGCAATTTAGAAGTTCACAGTGAAAACTAAAAAACGTGTGTGTGCACGTGTAAAGTACATAGCACAAAGTCCTTTTCATTCATTGTAAGCACTCGATCATTGTAAACTGTGGTCATTATTATCACAGTTGGAGTAGTGCGAACATCTGTGACCAGTTTCTATCTCCAAAGAAACAGTATTTGTGTGTTACTTTATTCATATCTAAGAGAATTATCTAGGCATGCTCTACAAAAGATAGCATTATCCATAGGAAGATTAGAAAGTAAAGAATGATGAGTATACCATTTTCAGCTGCAAGAAACAGAAGACTCCAGTAAAAAGTGACTTAAACAATAATGACATTTATTATGTTACATATTGAGAATCCTTCATAGAGGTAGGATGATACGGGTTTGGTTAATTCGGAAACCATGAAATTCAACACACACCCAGTTTTTAAAATTTTTTTTTCTGCCATCTTCAATATATTTGTTATTCTCCCCAGCCTTGCAAGATGGCTACAGCAGCTTCAGATAGCTTCATAAAAGATAGTTCAAAAGATGGATGAAAAGGCATCTTCCCTTTTGTCTGAAGAGTATGGAAAAATCTTCCTAGATGTTTTCTCATGTCTCAGTGACCGCAATTGCATCACATGTCCATTTGCAGAAGAGGTAGGGACAGAAAAGCTGTTATGATAAGTTACTGCCACACTGAAGATGCAAAAGAGATGTTGGGAGCAGCATTGAGAAGTTACTCAGTGAATACTGTAAAAACATCTGGTACAGAGGACCAGTCTATGAATATTTGAGGAAATTACAAAAGACAAAGATGGCAATATGTCATTAAGAAGAAAGATAAATAACCTTTTTATGAAAAATGCAAAAATACTAGTGAGGATATAGAATTAAGTAAAATAGGAAAAATGTACAGAATTATAAACAGTATTATAACATTTATGTATATACAACAGTAATTATTCTATATGATATCTTCCCTTTATCTTTAATTACATTTCCCTCAAGGGAAATAACACTTTATTTTCAGAATTAGCATAGTGCATGGTTGGAAAACTTTTTTTGTTTTTGTTTTTGCTAGTTGCTACCTGGACACTAACATTTTAAAATAAACAGGGGAACCTTAGAAAAGTTAAATTGTCTACATTACGCAATTTACAATTCAAGAAGAATATTATAATGATAAACTAAGCACTTAGACTGCATATATAATATTATACTCAGATTCTTAGGCTTACTGACAAACAATAAGCATAAAAACACTTACACAAACAAGAATGTAAATCACACTTTAGTTCAAAGCCATTTCAGAAGCTATAAAATTCCTTCCTGTGCATATTTAAGTTTGAAAATATTGATGATTTATATATGCCATGTCTTGAATCAAAATGGTCATCAAGAGACTGACCAATAAATATTTAATGGATTTGTGAACATTAGGCCTATTATTTTTAACTTGTTTCCATTATAGGTAAAAAGGAATATTGAAAAAAAAAATTCACAGTGGTGTTTTCTGCTGAAGACACCATGTTTTGAAAGGCTCTGAACTCATAAAAATTTTAAAGCTAATAGCAACCTTATAAATTATTTCATCCTGCCTCCTAATTTTACTAATGAGATCCAGGTAGAGAGAGGTTAAGTAACTTTTCCTGGTTTATGCAGCTGGCTAGCTACTTGCTAGTACTGGCTCTCACCCTTGCAGCCTGAATTTGAACCTTTTTGTACAAGCTTTTTCCTTTTTCTGTTCTAATGTAATATCCTTGATTTTTTTTTCCCTCTTTCATTGTTAGAATACACTGAATCCCCAAACCCAAATTTTAAAACTGGCAAATAACATAAATCACTGAAATTTTACACAACTTCTGTTCGGAACATAATCATGAATAGATGGATTATGTTATAAGTCAATTGCACTTTTATTTGCTCAAGCTTGGGCTGTAATGACTAGGAAGATTACTTCCCTAATAGCTGGGAAATATAAACACCAACTCTGTTCCTTGCAAGCACCCCATCCTCACTGTTATCCAGAAGAATGCTTAATAACATTGGAGAATAACCACAGTAAGTACATTACAGAACAGAAAATCAAAGTGGCTTAAAGTACCTTCCCCAAAGCTATGTTTAATCCTTGCAGCATTATTGGTTTGAGTAAGAGCTTTTACCTACAATTTTTGGACCTGCACTAAAATCTCCTACTTTTCCCCACCCTCCTCTAAACCAAAATGCCCACAGGCACATGACTCAACATTATCTTTTTTTTTTTTTTTTTTGGAGAGGTTTTTGCTAAGGGCGCATGCACTCGCCAGAGACAGAGACAGAGAGATGGGGAAAGCAAGAAATCACGCCCCCCCCCAAGGGGGGGTGGCCACACCGCAATCCCTTCTCCTCTATTCTCCTCTTGGGATCTTGGGCACGCACACACACGCGTCCAGCATGAGTTTAAGCCACCGGGTCGAGGACTTTCGAACCGCGGTCTACTTCGTGGGAGTCCAGCGACATAGCTATTACGCTAACTGCCGGTCCCTAACAATATTATCTTTTGAACACATCTCTGGGTCTCTGGATCTCTGTTGCTTAAGTCATTATCTGCTTGATAGAATCAGATTCTTGAGGGAGTTTCTGCTTGGTCTCAGTGCTATTCATGCCCATTTTCTATGTTGGTAAAATCAACCAGCTATTGTATTTTCCATTCAGAAATGCATTCCTTCAACAAATATTTAAGTATGTGGTATATTGCTGGTATCTTAAAACGCTCTGGGGACACTTTGGTGAGCAATAAAAACACAATTTCTTTCCATACAGAGCATTTAGTCCAGTAGGAATGTAAGTAATTAGTTCAGCCAGGCAATCAAATAACTAAACTGTATGTGCTCCTTGCTCAGATCAGATCCAGAAATGATAGAGTATGATGAGAGCATGTAGCAGGAATACCTAGCACAATTTCCAAAGGAAGTTACTTTTAAACTGACCCTGAAGGCTGAGCAGAAAATTCAAAGTAAAACAGGCCAATGTCATTTTCACTATTGTATTTTTGAGTTCCTCTTTATTTCTCAACACAATCATTCTTAAAAGAATTGTTTTGTTTTGTTTGCTGTAGGGCGCGTGCGCTTGCCAGAAAGACAGAAAGCGTAAAATCACCCCCCCAGGGGGGATGGCCAGGCTGCAATCCCTTCTTCTCCATTCTCTTCTCAGGATCTTGGGCACGTAGGCACATACGCCCGGCGTTGAGTTTAAGCCTCCAGGTCCGGGACTCGAACTGCAGTCAACTACATGGGAGTCCAGAGACATAGCCATTACACAAACTGCTGGTCCCAGAATATTTTAAACTCTAAAAGATTTTAATTTGGAACCTCAAAGTCTTTTGGTCTAGTATTTATTTGCTCCATCTAGATTTCTGCATTTCCTGGAACTGTGTCTTAATACTTGAATTTAATTTCTGCTATAGATGTGGTTCCTCAAAGAAGAGTCACTGTTCCTCTGATTTCTCAGAAAAAAGTCACTATCTTAGAATCACTTTTAAGGTACTACTTAACTATGATATTATAAGGATCCTCCCTAATTCTACTGAAACATTCTGTCTGGGGCTAGAGGCATGACTCAAATTTGCATACTTAATAAATTCACCTCAAACACACTCAAGTTATTGGCTGGCATCATGTAAGTATATATCCAGAACATAAATAAACTCTTCTTCAATTTTCTTCAAATCACCTCTAAATGGAGTATGTGTGTCTTTTCAAGGAAAAAATGTCTCTGGCTGTCCAAATGACAAAAACACACATTGATTATTTCCCCATTACATGACCTAAGGTGCTATGTTGGTATATAAGCATTTCTGGGGACTGAAATGACACATGCCTAGGGCAATCACTGATTATTGCAGTCCTCTTACTTGGGAGAAGTAGGAATTAGAAATGTCAGTGTTCAAAATTCTTGTTTCACCAACTGGAGTTGTATATTCTTATTTAGGGGAAGAAAATCACAGTTGTTATAAGTTATCACTTATCTCTGGACAACTCAGAAAATTGGGGCAAAGTTTATCAACGTACCCTATGGTTTTTGACCCAAGAGCCAATGATTTGCCAACTGAATCATTCTGCTTCTAAAGTAGTACATATTACATAAAATTATTGCATTAGTTAGGATAAACAAGCCTGATATAAAAGTGACACCAGTGGGACCAGCAGTTAGCGTAATGGCTATGTCGCTGGACTCCCACGTAGTCAAACGCGGTTCGCATCCTGAACCCGGTGGCTTAAAACTCACACCGGGCACGTGTGCGTGCTTGCCCAAGATCCCGAGAGAAGAATGGAGATTGTGGCGTGGCCATCCCCCCTGGGGGGTGATTTCTCGCTTTCTGTCTCTCTGTCTCTCTCTGTCTGTCTGGTGAGCACATGTGCCCTATAGCAAAAACCTCTCCAAAAAAAAACAAACAAACAAACAAAAAAATGACACCAGTGATAATGCAGTGGTTTATAAAAAGTTCAATTTTATTTCTCTCTCATGTTCACAGTCCAAGATGAGTATTCTGAGTTAAGAGGAATCTCTGCTCCATATGGTTTTTTAAGTAACCAAGTTTGTCTTCATTGGGTGCTTTTGTTTTCTCTATGTCTGAATGTTAAATCTGGTGACTATATGTTCCAGTTAGTGGGAAGGATAAAAATAAAAAAGGGAGGGGGGATGGAGAAAGCCCAAGAAACACATGCATCCCTTCTACTCACATTCTAGAAGTGAAAACTGTCTCATGGTCACACATTACTGACACAGAGGCTTAGAACTGGAATTCCTAACTGGTGGCTACATGCCCCGCTCCAGTGGAATTACTGTATATTACTGTGAAAAAAGGGAAGAACAGGTTTTAGTGAGTGACTAGCAGTCTCCATAACTGTACTTTAGAAATGTAACCTGACTAGTAATGCTTTTGCCAGGAAAGAAATTATTGAGCCTAGAAAAAAAGAATGCATGTCCTTTTTTTCATTAGCTTAAGAACTTACTTGTTTAGTTAAAAATGAAGCATATATTCCCTTTAGAAATTAGGTCTATGTCATTTATCACCTGCTGCTTGACTAATCACCTCAAGTCTTAGTGGCCTATCAGAGGTCAATAAACTTTTTCTATAAAGAGAACAGTAAATATGTTAGGTTTTACAGGCCATACTGTCTTTGAGGCAACTATTCAACTCTGCCACTGGATGTGAAAGCGGCTTTAGACAATATGTAAGCAAATTTAACATGGCCTTATTCCAATAAAACTTTATTTTCAGAAGCATATGGTGGTCTGAATTTGGTCCATGGGCTATAGATTTCCAACCTCTGGTTTAAAACAACCACTATTTTATTTTTGCACATGAATTTGTGAGTGATAAATTGGGTCTCCGCGTAGTGGACAGACTGATCATCTCAGGCTGAATAGCGTAGAGTGGCCTGACTCACATGTCTGGTGTTTGGTCTAGGAGCCTCAGCTGGTAGGGCTTATCTCCACCCCATGTGGTCTTGCATTCTCTAGTTGGCTAGCTCAACCTTCTTCACATGGCAGTCTCAGGGCAGCAAGCCCTAATCTGCACGTGCTTGTCAAACATCTGTCCTCATCATGTCTGCTAATGTTTTATTGGCCAAAGCGAGTCACTTGGCAAAGCCCAGAATGAAGAGGAAGAGAAATAAACATCAGCTCTTGATGAGAGGAACAGCAAAGTCATATTGCACAGTGTGGGCATACAGGCATAAGAGGAATTATTTTAGTCATCTTTGTCAACAACCCACCACAACTTTTTAAAGTAATAAAAAAGTAAAACTTAATTCAATTTCAGTCATTTCTTTCTCTACTGCAAAAATACTTGAAAGCATTTTTTTAAATATTTTAAACAATAAAATGATTTACACTGTGTAAACTATAGTAGAAAATTCTTATGTATAACTTACTTTAAAATACTGTAAAGACATATATTCTAGAGCCATTAATGAGTCAAGAATCTTAAGAATAAATAATCCATATTGAAGACTACCTAGATGAGAGAGATTTTAACTAGGCAGCTAAGCAGGGATTCTACAGATTGCTTAATCTTTGCTTAAATTCTGCATTTCCTGCAGTGCCTACCTTTAAAGTTTCAAGTTATATATACTGCCTGTCATCTTGATAGACACAGTGGCCTCTGGCTCAGAATTTTCTATTAGAGCTTTCTAAACAGCAGGGTGTACAGCCAGCATCAGTCCTCATATTAATTTACCAAGAAGTTTGAAGAATTGAAACCATGGATTTAATCTAATTCAGAGGAATGGGTTAAAAGTACAAGAGGTGCCTTAGGGCCTCTCTCTCTCTCTCTCTCTCTCTCTCTCTCTCTCTCTCTCTCTCTCTATATATAAATAGATAGATATAGATGTAGATATAGATATAGATATGTGCACACACATATATGTTATATCTGTATGTGTGTGTACATATATATATATATACATAAACATATATGTGAATCACTACAGAAATCAGAAAATTTTTCTAAGTAAATCACACAGAAGCAATTTACTGTGTAAGTTTAAGTAATTGTTTATCTTCTTCACAGAAATAAGTGATATATAAGAGAAACCACTTTACCTGTAAATTTGACAAAATAGTTTTTGCACATCCTCCTCTCCTAAACATTCGATGAACTAATTGAATGTTACTTAGTTTGTTAGAAACACAGAATGGTTTGATACTGTAGAGCTAACTTACTAGAGTGCTGCCATTGTTGATGTTTACCATGAACCAGGGATCGTGAAATATTTCATTCACTGAAAGGCTTGCAGAATCCTCTGTGAACCTATCTGTTTTTCTTCTTTGATGAAAGAAACCAAAGCACATGAAGGTTATGGAACTTGCCCAAGGTCCAGTGGTGTGCTAGTAAGCTGGCACGTGGGGAATAAAGGCCTGATTCACCCAATTTAGTGTTTGCCAATTTGTGGTCTGTAAATAATCTCATTTTAGCTGATTTCAAATGATGAATGTGATGTCCCTGAATATGATGTTGTGAAAAGATGCACATAATTAGCTATTGTAAGCCTGTAGCTGTGACTCTGACATACTATTGCCAAGATCACAAATGTAATAGGAAGTAGGATAGCCAGGATTTGAGCTCCTAGGTGTCAATAAAGTCCCTCCACTAAACCATCCTATGGTTATATCTTCCTGAGCTAATAAACTATTCACTGACAAGTCAAAAATTGTGAACGTCAAGAATGTTTAACTCTCAAAAAATAGATGCCACTCTGTTCTGTTTTAGAAAGTAATACAGGAAGTGTTCTCTCAGAATTATGCAAATAATTACATGTTAGAGACCAGGGAAAACTTTTATGCTTCTTTCATTACTAGTTCCATTATTCTTCCCTTCCCATCCTTAGGCTTCCACAAGTTTTCTTATTCATATCTCATTGTCACAATTTATCTTAAAATCCTTATGCTTGAGGCCAACAGTGGTCGTTGAGGCAGCTGAATTCCACATGGCTCACAGTGCAGTTTAAATCCTGAACCTGGAGTTGTGAGAAACATGGAGGGCATACATGCATGTGTGCCCCGAATTCCAAAAGGAAGTAGAAATGAAGAAGGGATTAAATGTTACCACCCTGTGGGGGTACTTTCTTCCTTTTCCCCTCTGTCTCTCTGTTTCTGGCAAGCATAGGCGAAGTCTGATAAAAGAGCAAAAATAAACAAAACAAAACAAAACAAAAAAACACTTCATGTTTGGCTCCCAACAAATTGCTTTGCTGTTTTAAACAGTTTGCTTCTGATTGTTGCACTTCTTTTTGTTTTCATTTGCATCCTTTATTTCTTTGTTTCCTTACCTCTGGCACAATTTTCACACTTTTACTCTGGATCTTCAAAGTTCTGGTATGCCTGGTTTGGGCAATTAAGTAAAAGGATAGAAGTACTGTTAGTAAAATAAAGTAGGTTTATATTTTTAAAAGTATTTTATTTTCTCTATACCAAAGTTTCTCCTCCTGTAAATGAGGATAATATAGTACTTACCACACATTGTATGAATGGCTAATCGATTAAAAAAATCATAGATTATATAGGAAATAAATACAGAGGGCCTATGATAGGGATGATGCCTTGAGAATAATTGAGATCGAAAATTCTCTGATGCTGATTAAAAAGAAAATCATCTGATTATCGATGGGACCACATCTTAATAATTTGGAAATGACAAGTTTTGAAAATGATAGCATTTTTTCACAATGTAAAATATACTTGTACTTGGGTACTTTAAATGTAACATAATTTTCATCCTCTATTACACTAATTAAGGTACTCATGTAGACCATTTACCATTATCATGGTTCAAAAGAATGACAAGTAAGGAAAGCTACTTTTTTTCAAATAACCTTATATTTGAAAAAATAAAGTGATTTTGCAATTTGGTGTGAATTTCTATCTAGTTGGTTAATGGGGAATTCATGACATCATACCTGTAATGACAGATCAATGCATGTTTGCACTATGCCAAAGCAAATGGGAGTTATAAAAAACTCATTCGAATTTTCATAATTTTTCATATGGCTGTATTGAAGTGAGTGGATACCCAGCAAAATTTTTCTCATACACTTCTGTAGAAAAACACAAGTAAAAATTTAGTTGATTCTTTCTCCCTATGAAATGGTTCCCACTGTATATTTTCTTCCCTTATAAAGACTGAATATATGCTGTGAAAGCTAGTTTAAATGGATAGTTTTCATTACAGAGAAGTAAGAAAAAAGAAAAAAACTTACCTTTTGGGTGATGTGTCACTTTTATGGATCCATGACAAAATTCAGTGGCATCTTGATTTTCTGATGAAATTATTACGTTTATTATGAGGCATATCTTAGAGTTTTGAAGTTATACAAAATGGCGAATAAGGAATTTTTCTGCCTGATACACCTTTAACTACTTCAAGGTAAATGAAATAGGTAGAAAACAGCTGATTAAGAAGATTGGGATTCAAACAAAATAAAACAGGAATAAGACCAATATGGATCTCTGCATCAGAAAATTAAGCTTGAAATGAATTCGATTTTAAATAGAGGTTAATTATAAACTTCAAATTTAATTAGTACATTATGTGTCAGACTACCAAGTGGAACATATAATAAAGTTTGTGTTTTATGTCTTTTTATTTTACTTTTCCTTCCTCAACTCCTAAGATTGCTGAGATAATACTAAAAGCCAAGTGTCATGTGACCAATAGAAAACAGTTTACTATAATAATGTTGGGGCTAGAAGGATTCCTGGGGAGAAAAATCATTGACTCAAAGTTTAACCAATATCCTGCTAATAGATGGAAAGTGATGATGATGTTATAAATGCTGCCTCAACATAAGTAAGTCCACTGGACAAAATATTTCTGTTCTTTCCAGAGCCAAATGATTCTTTTTACTATTCCAGTGTCTTTACTGTGAAATTTCATCACTCAGCAGACAAAAAGTGCAAGTTGGCAAAAACATAGTGGTACAGATTTTTTTTAATTCAATTAAAGAACCTGAATGTCCCTATTGTGTAGCATATTATACTGTAAATGTACATACTATTTCTCTTCTAATTTTGATGTTTCTATAAGGTGTGGGATTCTCTAATTAAACCACAATAACTGAAAGCTTTTGTCTTTATTTTATTCAAGGGAAAATACGGAGAGGATCAGTTCTTGCATAAAACTTTGGACTGTCATAAATCCCATTTCTCTCAGTAAGCCAGGGTTAGACTTTATTAGCCTGTAAAATAACATGACATTTTAGAAACTTATGATAATTTATTTTATATATGTAAAAAAGTATCAGTGATGAATATTAAATGTAAACATATTCTAGTTTAAACAGATTGTAAAGCAGAAGTAGTGAGAAAGCTAAATTAATAATAAATAAAGAGGAGTCAAGATGAGTCACAAAGTGAAAATGAAAGCTCTAATAATGACAAGATTGTGAACAAATATTTAAAAAATGCAAGACACAGAGCCTGTATATCTAAGTTCTATTTTCTCATCATCTTCTGAGCTTCATTTTTATTATTAAATTACAAAATCTGGTTCAGTGAATATAAAGCATGCTGAACTTATGAGGAATGCTACAAATTACCTTGCAACATACATATCAATCTTCTAGGTCCTTAATTTAAACTCCGTATTGTCAAGATATTACATCTAATAGTTTTAATCCTTCGGTGTAGATGATTGTAGTTCCACAGATTTAACTTTGGTTATGTAAGAAAGCCATTTCATTCCTAGACCTGACTTTTAATCTTGAACATTTTATTTTTTATATTAATTCAAGTTTCTAGAAAATAGTCAAGTCTGTTTAAATTGATCATGTTTATGGAATACATGATTTGTCATGAGCAACATAAATAAATACATTAATTGCCTTATCATACTTTTATCTGACAGATGGGTCCCCAGGCACAGAGCCTAACCTTTTATTTTGACACCTGCCACATTTTGCGAGCCCTGACCCTTTTTCTCTGCCAGAGTGTCGCTGTGCTATTCACCATGGTTGCACTAATCTCCAGCTATTAAAAGGCATAATATTGGAACCCTTCTGAGAATCTCTGCTATTAATCAGCTGATACCACAACATAAAGTATTTCACAGAACCATCCAACATCCCTTCTCTCCTGTGAGTCAAACACATTTTATCTTATTTCTATGACCTACTGGCTCACTAAGATTACATGGAGCTTGTTTTAATCTAAGCCCCCATATTGTTAACATCTGACACAAACCATTTAATTTAGCAGTAATTTAAAATTTAGAATTTACTGAAGAATAAAAAAATCTAGGTTTACGTTTTTGTAGTAAAAAATACTATACAGCAAAGATGCTATTTTAATGTAACTAAGGAGTAAAAAGCAATGTGAATACTTTCATTTTTAAAAAAAATCAATAAAACATGTTTGGAAATCATTGTGTACTTAATCTCATACCTGCACCTTTGATTTTTGGAGTGATTCCAGAAACCACGAACACATGATGTGTGTCAGTTTCGGTACAACCAGAAGCACATATGTGGTCCATTAAAGAGTGAGTTTTGATTCTAAAGATCTCTACAAATTGGAGAATGTACAGAAGGCAGGTGAATTGTGGAAGCTCATTCATTATTAAGATAATTTGGGATACATTGAAGAGATTATTTAAGCAAAATCAGATGATTTATTATGAAAAATGTTGTCAATTTTTGAGGATGGGGCAAGTTGGAAACAAAGAAATAGTAGATAGATAAGAAGATAGGAAATAGATTTTTAGTAGCCAACAGGTGGTTGTTTCATACTAACCCAGTTTGGTTTACAATCTCATTGCAGGGATGTGGATGCCAATAACTTGTTTTTCAAGCATGCCATCTGTTGATTCTGAAATAACCTTATGTAGCATGGTGGGGAAAACCTGGTAGTATGTCTTGATTAAGCTAAATTTCTTAAATAATAAATACTGTCCATCAGAAAAGTCATGTCTTTTTTCCTTTTTTGAGAGATTTTTGCTGTAGGACTCATGCACTCACTGGAGAGATGGATAAAATGGAAGAAATCACCTCCTTGGGAGGGGATGGCCACACCACAATCCCTTCTCCTCCATTCTCCTCTCAGGATTTTGGACATGTGTGCACACATGCCCAGCGTGAAGTTTAAGCCACCGGGTCCGGGACTCAAAACATGATCGACCACTTGAGAGCCCAGCAATGTAAACATTACACAATCTCCTGGTCCCCATTTTCTCTCTGTTTTTCTATGCAAAATGCATCATGATTTTTCAAACAACTCAATAATTCAGAGATTTATTTATACCAGCTGTACACACACACACACACACACACACACACACACAGAATGGGGTCTGTATCTTAGAACATGCAAAGAAAATGTTGCTTCATGTGAAGGGCTAAGGGATATTGGAATGGAGATGAGTCTAGACACATGGCAGTTTTATATACTTCCACATCTGCAGTTCTTTCATCTTCAGTGATCCACTGTTTAATATGACTCAACAATGTCGTACATATTCCTCTTTCTGCCCTGCCCTAATCCAGTTTTCACATATTACTCACAGTTTCTGCTGGCTCATATTATAACCAAGTAAAAAACCTTGAACTGTCATAGAAGCTATTCATATGGAAGCTTTAGACTAGATCTAAGTCCAGAGACAAGAAAATTGATGGGAGCAGCTCACCTTTTCTGGCTTGGCTATACAGATTGCTGGCCAGTCTACCCGTTACCCACAGTACAAACAGCTGTAAACCATGGAGAGCAGACATCATGTGTGAGCAAACATGGCAACTCAGATGGCAGGTTTTCTGGATAAGGATGGTTTCTTTAGAAGGATATGTCAGAGTGACACAGACCATACAAAATGTGGTCCAAAGACTGGAGCTATTTGTTAGCCATTGAAACAATAAGCACATTAAAGATAACAATTTAGGAACTCATCACTATTAGCAAACTAATAGTAACAATTTTGGACTTGTGTTTTACTTAACTTTTTAAATTTTTCTTGTAGTCAATATTATATGACTAAAAAATAATGGTTATCAACATGTTGGGGATGGATGAGAAACTAATTTTTTCACAATAGAGATACTGAGAGGTACTGGGTTAAGAGACTGCTAGACTATGATTGTAGTCACTACCTAGCCAGTTAAGAAATAATGGTCAATTATTTATAGCCAAATTATAATTTGACCAATTTCTCTCTTGCTCTTTCTCTCTCTATAGATAGAGAGAGATATGCATCTCTATATATAGAGAGATCCATATATGGAGATCTATATATATAGGTTTTAAATATATAGTGATCTGTGTGTGTGTGTACATATATATGTGTGTGTGTGTGTGTGTGTGTATTTATAGTGAGAGACAGAGCTACATATAGATATAAATATATATACACACACAGACACACAAATACACATACATCATAAGGGAGAGTGGAGAGTATCTACTCAACATTTTCAAAATAAATGTATTTATTTATAAACTTACCATCTTCCCATATAAGATGTAAGATATAGCAGTGTAGATTTTATTGCTGTCTGTTGTATTTGTTAAAAGGCATTTCAGGATCAGATTGATAAAGATTGACTCAGAAAGTACCCTTTTCTCAGTAAGTTTACAATTTAGTTGATGTTGGGGGCAGCAGGTGGCACAGTGGTTAAGGTGCTGGACTCCCACATGTTCCACCTCAGTTTAAGTCCTAGACCTGGTGGCTTAAAACTCACAACACATGCACATGTCCAAAATCCTGAGCGAAGAACGGAGGAGAAGGGATTACAAAATGGTCATCCCACCTGGGGGTGGTTTCTCACTTTCTCTCTTTCTGTCTCTTTGTGTCTCTAGGAAGAAATAAACCAGCAAAGCTCAATTTAATCCATTTTGTTGTAATTTTTTAACTGCTCAAAAAGCTCTTTCACATATGCACTAGTCAGCAAAATCCTACAGAGGAAGGTGTGAACAATTTTGACACATTTTCTTTTAACTGCTTCATTTTCAAATCAATTTCTCGTTTGGCAATATTAAGATTTTCTTTTTGCCTTTCTTTAATTCAGGAAAAAGTATTTTCAATTAAATTAAACTTGTAATTTCTATTTCTATTAGAACTCTTCCAGTTTTACTTATTATTTTTAATTTGGCTTTTTGTACTTGGAAATAACTATGTTTAGATAGATAGCTCTCTCACTTTCAATACTGTCTAATTCATATGCCACCAGAAGATCTTTAATATAATTTTAAAATTTATATTTTTATAGTTTTTAATGGAAACTAAATAGTTGTAGATATTTATGGGGTGTAGTGTAATTTTTCAGTATATGCATACAACGTGTAATCATCAAATCAGGACAGTAAACATATCTATCATTGCTAACACTTATCACTTTATATTGTGAGCATTCAGGATAGTGTAGGGCTATTTTTGCAATACAAAGGTTGTAGGACCACAGTTTTTCTTCTTACACCTGGCAGTGACCTCTTTAGAATTGTAGGCCTTTTGTCAGCGTTTGTTTGTTTCTTTGTTTTGTATAAATTGAACAATGAAATCGTTGATTTTAATCTTATGCTGTGAAGAATTGCAAAATGTAAAATCAAACAATATTATACTAACAAAATTACCACTACTTTGATATTTCAAATTGTAATTACATAGATCAATGTTAAACTACCAAAAACTGGTATTAAATTCACTGAGTTGCATTATTAGTAATACCAAAGTATTTATTTCTTAAAATAATGGCATTCTTACTAGGTCTGCTTTTGTAAATGAGGCATTCGATGTACAATAATCTAAATTTTACATAATGCTCTATAATACTGTGTAATTTAATTAATATGGCCTTATTGTAAAGTAATAACATTTAAGATCATACATTTTCTCCTTAGGAGACACAATTTTACTGTCATTTTGTTCTTTGCACTAGGTTAAGATACTAGACATGGGAACCAGCAGTTAGTGTAATGGCTATGTTGCTGGACTCCCACGGAGTTGACCGCGGTTCGCATCCCGGACCCGGTGACTTAAAACTCACGCCGGGCACATTTGCATGCATGCCCAGGATCCCAGCAGGAGAATGGAGGAGAAAGGATTGTGGCGTGACCATTCCCCGGGGGGGGGGGGGGTTTTTTGTTTCTTCTCTCGTCTC
>NW_006206544.1:2658245-2688419 GCF_000334495.1 Tupaia belangeri chinensis
AAACAACTGTGCCCTGAAGCAAAACCCCCAAAAAAAAAAAAAAAAAAAAAGAAAGAAATAAAAGAAAAAGAAAAAAAACGATACCAGACAGTCACAGGAAGATATAATAATATAGTTTAAATTGTGATTTTATTCTTTGAATGTTTTCTAGATTTAAAATAATTATTATTTAGTATAATAGTGTTTTATTAAAAAATTATTTGTTACTTAGAATTTTTACTTGTATGTAATATACACAACAATAAATGATTTATATATGACATTCTTTGTATTTCAAGAGACCAGGTTTTACGTAATTTAATATCACTATAGGTGGCAAAAAAACTACAAAAAATTGACTCTCTTTTGCAATTTGATTTTCAGGGTTTAAAATATTATTGAGTTTATGTTTCTAATTTCATTATCTTCTGACATTTCTCTGTCAGAACACATAGATATTCAGACACATGTGTACATAGATATTATGACTGTACAATTTTGCTTGAAGGTTCTGTTCTGTCTGGAATAACCTAGTTTATCCTTTCCATTCAAATCTCACACATTCTTTAAAACACTGTATCCTGCTGATGCGATAAATCTCTTCCCACCACAACATGAAATCCTCTCTTTTTCTTTTGTATATTTTTAATCTCTAATGCTTGTATTATTAAATATATACTCCCTCTTGAAATATTACACTGCTTAAACATTTTTAACTTAAATTTTATATACTATCTACTGAATTGTTTTTTGTTGTTGTATTTTTTTCTTTTTTAAAAGAGAATGTTACAGAAACAGCAGGTAGAGTGGTGGTTAAGGTGCTGGACACTCCCACATGGTCGACCACGGTTTGAGTCCCAGACCTGGTGGCTTGCTTTCTCACTTTCCCTCCGTCTCTTTCTCTCTGTGTCTCTCTCTGGTCAAATTAAAACGAATGAATGAATGAATAAATACAATTAAATAAATAATTATTCAAAAAAAAGAAAGAGAGAGAGACTTGCATTACTACTGTGCCACTGCTGCCAGCTTGAAGCTTTGCTTCTTTAGGTCACAAACTTGTAAAACCAAAGAATGTTATTTTGCTTTCTATTGTCCTGAACTAAAAAAGTCTTCATTTTATCTAGTATTTCCCTTTATATGTTAATACTTTAATTTTGTTAATTGAATCCACAAGTAATTTCTACTATATCAATGTAAAAATGCATCATGAGTTTTCTGACGACCCAACAGAACTGTTTAATAATCATATACTATAAATTTGTATTTCTTCTTTTTGCATTGTGCTTTGTAATGCGTTTACAAATGTTTATATTTGACATGTATGTAGCACTTACTTTTGCTTTTCGTCATTACTTCTTAGCAATATTCAAATAAACTACCAGAATACACTACTTCTATAGCATCAGCCTTAAAATTTTACCTTACTATGAACTTGAAGCCCATCCACTTGAAGTTCAACATTAATCAAGCCATAATATTTTATTTTACTTAAGGACTCTTTTTTTATAGAACTATTTATTTAATTTTATTTATCATTATTACTATTTTTTAATCTGCTGCAGGGCACATTGCACTCACTAGAGACAGAAAGCAATCCACCAGGTCCAGGACTTGAACTGCAGTTGACCATGTGGGAGTCCAGTTCCTTAAACACCATGCTACCTGCTGGCCCCATATCTTGAGGACTCCTTTAAGGAAAAGTGTGATAAGATTATGATTAGCTAGGTAACTTCTCTGTCTACCTTTATTCAAATAAATATTACAGTCTCTCTTTTCCACAAGCTTCTCTATAAAGAAGCAATTCATTTTATTCCTACTATTTAAAATATATATATATATTATGTCCCTACTCATCTATCACTTTCTAGTCATTTTTTTCTTTTAAAGATTGTGTTCTTCAAAGAATAGTCAGTGTTTCACTGCAAGATGTTCACCACACAATTCATTTTTAACCACTTTCTGTTTGGCTCCCTGGACCCAAAATTCAATTAAAAGTAGTGAGGCTCTTTAGTTATCAAATTTATGGCCTTTTCTGAGAATTAATTCTGAATCTCCTTTTGATTTTTTTTTTTTTTTTTTGGAGAGGTTTTTGCTATAGGGCGCGTGAGCTCGCCAGACAGAGACAGAGAGATAGAACATGAGAAATCACCCCCCAGTGGGGATGGCCACGCCACAATCCCTTCTCCATTCTCTCTCGGGATCTTGGGCACACACGCACACGCGCCCGGTGTGAGATTTTTAAGCCACCGGGTCCAGGACGCAAACCATGGTCGACTACATGGGAGTCCAGAGACATAGCCATTATGCTAACCGCTGTTTCCTCCTTTTGATTTTTGAAGTACAATTTATCTCCATCTTAAAACTATACTCTTTTCCTTGATGTCTAACTGCAATTTTTCTAACTTCACCTTTATTTTGGGTCCCCTAAAGTACACATTTTCTAAGGGTTAGATAGATGTCTTGTCTTTCCTTTCCTTTTCTAACCTCCTCTTGAATGCAGCTCCTGTTCCTCCCTACTTTAATCTCTGTGAGGCTATTCCCTATGCCACTATCTCTCATGCTGTGTGGTTGCCAGACTTCAACCTGTTATTCCCCAACAGCTCAAACCCAAAATATCCTAAGCACCTCTCACTTTTCTTCACACTTTTTTTAGGTCTTAGATATTAGGGCCATACTCCTAGAAAACCAACCTTGGATGTTAGACTAAGGTCTGAAACCTCAGCACCACTTGAGTTTACCCATTTCTGTGAATTTTGCCTCAACACTATTCCTGTTCTTATTCTGTCTGCTCCCTCCTGTGACTTTTTGTTTTTGCTAGTAGTCTCTCATTTAACTTTGATCTGAAATAAAAAATAATTATAACACATGACTCTTTATATCCACTTCCCTTGTAAGACATAACCTTGGTCACACCCAAAACATCCAATAATTTTTTTAATGAGAATTCTAAATCAGTACTTTTCTATTTCTATAACCTCTACACACACACACACACACACACACACACACACATATATTATGCCATATGGTTTGTGTGCACATATGAATGAGAGAGAGAGATTGTGTGTGTATGTGTGTGTGAGAGAGAGAGAGAGAAAAAATGCAGGCACACTCCTCAGTGGGCCCTGGTCACACTGAAATCCTTTTCCTCCCATTCTCCACTCTTTCAAATTCTTGGGCACCAGCATGTGCCAGGGCTGGAATTTGAATTACAGTCAGCCATGTGTGATCTAGCTTCCTACCTTGCTGTGAGATGGGTCCACCTCCATTATTTAACCAAACATATTTGTCTAGCTTTTTGTGGTTGTTAAATTCTCTAAATACTTCTAAGTTTATTTATTTCTTTTGCAAATAAAAAGAAGGAGGGAAAAGAAAAACAGACACCCTCAACCAAGGCTTCACACTGTGATTCTCCCCCAGCCCTCCAGCCCTCCAGGATCACAAACATACTCCTGCACCCATCACAATGAGGTAGACTTGAGCCACAAATCCAGAGACCTCCCATATAATCCCCAGCATTGCATAGTAGTGCCCCCATCACCTGTACCTCCATGGCTGGGCCCTAATCTATATCTTCTAGGATATATTTCATCTGTCTTTTTTATCCCCTCATACTAGACTCTTAGTTTCTTAAGGACTGTAGAAGATGTTGAAAAACATTAATCCTCCACCTACAGAAATCTTGATTTAATAGCCCTGGTGGGATTCAATAAATGATATTTTTAAGTGCTCTGCAGGCAGTCTGAAGCACACCAAAGTTAAAAACTTTTGAGCTAGAGAGTAAGTGTAGGCTGGGGAAATTTGAATTTTGATTTTAGTTTAAGATTAATTTCACATACTATATTTACCCCAACAATCAAATCCACCCAAACGAATCCTTTCACTTTCTTCATGCATCAGAATTTGATAATTAATAGACACACAAGAAAGTGGGACATTTGTATTAAAAAAAGAACCATTTTAATAGAAATGGAGACTTTTTAAATCTATAAGTAATTATCTGAGATTAGAGTATTTAAAAAGGACCAGAAATCAAACCACCATAATTTATGCCTGTAATCTAGTCAGTTGGCAAACATTAATATTCAATTATGTTTTGGTTATTTGTAACTGTAATTTTAATTAGTACTGAAATGATCAGATCAAGCTATGTTACATTCTAGATTTTATTGATCCTTAGTACATCTTATGAGATTATTAGCAATATTGATTCTCTTTGGTATCACCAAGACTCTGAATAGACCTTCAAGCTCATTATGGGTTCTGAGTTTCTATAGCCGGGCTTTAAGACCATTATAGGGTACTGATTAAAGGAAAGGGTATAAATAAAGTAATCACATCTAAGTACTTTAATGTTCTTATTTTGTATTGCTTTATCTTTAAACACTGGTATAACAAATATTTGGGAATGTTTTTTACATTTTAGATCTTGTAGCTAATCAGTGTTGTTTAACCTCTCTTGTCTTAAGATGCAATGAAATGTTTTCAATACTGCAATGCTGACTCTGCAATATATCAAGTAGTGTTGAAATAGTAGGTTGTCAAGGAAGTCACAAAATATTTTTCTGTTTTTTTATACAAAAATGCACTATGACTTTCCAGACAACCCAATATTAACCATTATTTTTTAATATATATATAAATTCCTCCTTTATCTCCTTTCGAATGCCACTACTCTAACTCTGCTCTGGAAATTTAAATATCTCAGGCTGATATAGAGGTGAAAGAAGAAAATAGATTGTCTTTTCTCTTCTTTTCATTTCTTCTCTTTTATTTTATTTTCTCTCTTCTCTCTTCTCTTCTCTTCTCTTCTCTTCTCTTCTCTTCTCTTCTCTTCTCTTCTCTTCTCTTCTCTTCTCTTCTTTTTTCTTCTTTTCCTGGAACTGGCTATAAAATACCTGAAGCCCTTAGGAGAATGGAGAGGACTCAGTATAGATAAATATTCAAGAAGTAATTCTTTAAAACTAAAATGTGCCACTTCCCTACCCCTACTCAGGCTTGTTGAGTACAAGGAAGGTAGCAGGAAAGATACAAAAAGATGATCTCTCTTCAGACACACTGGAAAGAGTAAAGCAGGTAGCATTAAGGAATGTGTTAATAGATAGTTACGCATATGGACAAATTGCCTAATTTTCCTAAACTATAATAATAGGGATAAAAGGAATGCCTACATCATAAAACTGTTATAAGGATTAACCAAACAGAGGATGCTGTAGAGAAAGGGGTCTTACCTAAATCTCCCATCTCCACATATTCTTCACATGTTTTTTCCTCTCTAGCTTCTATGATGCTTTCAGGTTTGTTTCTTCCTACCATTTGGAGTATTCTCTTTAAATTCATCTTTAGTAAACTCTCTATAAGAGCTGACTTGCAGCAAACTTCAGGTCTAGATTTCCATTCTGAGTTTATTACTGAGTATGAATTTTAGAAGCAGACTGTTCAGCATTGAATCCTGCTTGTTATGGGAGCTTTGTGACCTGAGGTAAACTAACAGATCTCTGCCCCAGTTTCTAGTTCACAAAACAGGGATGATTATTCCTGTTTGAGTTTATGTGAGGGTTAAATGTGGTGTAATATGTAATGTACTTAGTACCCAGCACTTGGTGCTTCAGTTAGTTGTTCTCATTATTATTACTTTGTTTTGCCTCTCACGATGTCTAAATCTTTACATTTGCTCACAATTCCTCCATCTTCAAACCTATTTATACAACTCTACTAGATTTTTGAGTGTTTCGTACATGTCCAACTCATAATCCCCCTAATTTACTACTCTAGTACAGTCTACTATGATCGATGTCATCACACCGAACACAGGAGTCACTCCAGGTTTTTCCTTTTTAATAGACTAACCCTATCTATGAACTCACGCATGTTTTTCCAGCCTTATATCTTCCTTAAGCTGCCTTCTTCTCACTCCTACCAAAAGCAGACTCATTGCCAGTAATATCGAAATACTTAATATAAAATGTTCTGACGTATTTTTCTCCAGAGCATACTTAATATACATCTTCGAAAATTCATGGAAACATAGATTGTGAAAAAAAAATGCATGGATTTCAAAATTTTTGAAACCAAAATATACTTGCACATTAATTTCATATATTCGTTTATCTCCCTAAAGGAGTCCTACTACATATTATTAAATATGTAAGAAACTAATGATACAAAGAATAGGCACAAATCTCTGCCATTAAGGATCTCATAGCCTAAGCAGATGTAATGAGTGTTTTACAAGACACATGCTGGGGTATTCAGGGAAGGTAGAAGAGGAGATTATGGATGGCATGGCCAAGGAGGCCATACCAGAGCTCCATCTAATCCTACAAACATCAATGATGTCAGGTTTTGTGATCTTTGCTGGTGGTAATTTTCTGACCTGGAGAATCTAATACTCTAATAAAAGCAAACATAATAGTATATTTTAATATAAAGTAGTGAATGTTAAAGGGAAGTACAATGTATTCTGAAAGCATAATCAAGTTATTTGCAGATTAAGAAACTGTGAAATAAAGCAGGATGTTTAATAATATTTCATACCACTTTCTCTGCTTGATATGACTTACCTCATCTTGTCTTACTGAGAAAAGTTCTTTTGAAAGTGCCCTTCAGTTGTTACCATTCAATTTGAAGCTGATCTCAGGTGGTTTTCATTCAGTGCTCAGCCCACCCTAGCCCCTAGCCTTTTGCCTCTCTTTGACTACTGCTCTGTAAGTTTTTTATTTCACCTTAATAATTTACATAGTCATCTCCTCAGTCTATTATCAAGAGAGTTGTGGAGAGTTTGCCATAAAAATATGATGGTCAGGGAACCAGCAGTTAGCGTAATGGCTATGTCACTGGACTCCCATGTAGTCGACCGCAGTTTGCATCCCGGACTCGGTGGCTTAAAACTCACGCCGGGCGCATGTCCGTGCATGCCCAAGATCTCAAGAGAAGAATGGAGGAGAAGGGATTGTGGCGTGACCATCCCCCCGGGGGGTGATTTCTCGCTTTCTGTCTCTATGTCTCTCTCTGTCTGTCTGGCGAGTGCACGCGCCCTATAGCGAAAAACCTCTCTCCCCCCCAAAAAAATACGATGGTCATCTAATTAATTAACAAATGCTCAGTTAACATAGGTGTCTTCAGAAATTTATTATGATTGAAAACTAGAGTTAAGAATGAAATTTACATTTAAACAAAGTGATCATTAATACAAATAATATGAATGAGTATAAGATAACTTCAAGGCATTAACTTATATTACCATTAAAGCAGTCATATGACACCTAACTGGGACTCTTGTTTACATTATTGGGTTTATTATATAATTATTAGTCATGATAAATTACTGACATATATTATGTACAATACTATAAATACCATCTCAGTAAATTCATTGAGTTATTGTTGCTCTTCAGTCACTTTTATGCAAAATTTCTTCATTGACTATATGAGCATTTCTTCAATGTTTTCTATGTAAGAAACATCGAACAACCATACCACCAAGATTGCAGCCACTAATTCATATGGCACCACTGTACAGTTTGAAAGAAAAACTGTATTAGTCAGCTAAAACAAAATGTCAGACTATGTAGCTTAAACAATGAAAATTTGTTTGGAATGTGTTTGGAATTTTCTGGAAAAAGAAAGTGTGCCAGAATGCTTAGGCTCTGATGAGGACTTTTCCTGGCTTGCAGAAAAATATGTTTTTGCTATATTCCCACATAACAGAGATGTTGTAATGACACTAATCCCATCACCAGAGCCCCACCCTTATGATATAATCTAAACCTAATTATTTCCCAAGGTCCTTATCTCCAACTAGCATAACATTGGAGGTTAGGACTTAAACACATGAATTCAGTGAAGAGGCTGTAAAATTTACTTTATAGCATTCCACTCAGGCCTTCACCCATAAAGTTTTTCAAGGAGGCCCCACCTTTTTGGCTCTGTGTGGTTGCCACCCCCACAATCCTAGACCCTTGACAGGATCCTGTCCCCACTGCTGTTCCAGGCTAGTCTGCTGGGTGGTTTCACCTGCAAGGTTTTGGGTAGGCCAGTCAGCCAGCTGAAACCAAGGTGAAGGCTCTGAGTTGCCTTTGGGATAATTTTTCCCTCTTGTCAAAAATAGTGTATACTCATAGCCAAACAGCTTTATCATCCCATCATGTAAAATTCAAGATGTTCAGCAGCTTTTATTCATATCATTCTGTCTTTGCCCCCTTCACTTAAACTATCAGTATATATGCTCACATGATCCAAAAAATTCTTCATCAAATTGTTGTTCTTTGAGAACAAGAATTCTCATTTTTTATAACTTGGATAGACTGAGAATTTTCTAAATCATCAACTTCTGATTTCCTTGTCTTTAACAACTCCTTATTCAAGTTATCTTTTTGCATTTTACGACAAGCCATATGGAGAAACCAAGCCACTCCTTCAACACATCTTTTAGAAATCTCCCAGCTAAATATCTGATTTCATCATTGACAAATTCTGTTTTCCATAAAACACTGGAATTCAGTTCAGCCAAGTTCTTTGCTGCCTCATAATAAGCATTTCCTTTCCTCTTATTACCCATACATTTTCCTCAATCCATATGGGCCTTCATGTCCATATTTCTTCCTAGCCTTTGATTCATTACCCAGTTCCAAAACTGTTTCCAAATATGTAGGTATTTGAAATAGCAGCAACCCGCTTCTTGGCCCCAAAGTCTGTAGCTTGGGCTATTAAGACAAAATGCCATAGAGAGAAATCATATTTTCTCATAGTTCTAGAGGCTAGAAGTCCAAGATCCAGGTGCCACTGAGTAGGTTTCATTTTGCATCCTCTTCTCTTGGCTCATAAGGTCACTGCCTTCTCACTGTGTGCTGTGTGATATCTTTGAAAGTGTATAAGGTGAGAGAGAAGAGAAAATGGGCTCTGATATCTTTCATTTTAAGCTATTAATCCCATCATGCGGGACCCACTCTCATGATCTCATCTAAGCCTAATTATCTCCCAAGTGCCTCATCTTTAAATATTACCACATAAGGGGTTAGAGCTTCAACATACGAATTTGGGGTGCAAACAGTTTAGTCCATAACAGGAACCCTTTCTTAAGACACTGTAGATCCATCTATAGGAAATTTTTCATAATAAGTTAATTTTATTAGAACAAGGCACTCTAGTACCATTTGCAAGAAAATTATTGTAATAATTAAGTCTACAAAGTCTACAATGTGATTGCTACTCTAGGGTTATGCAGTGAATAACTTGCAAAACCATCTCTGTGTTCTACTGTAGTCCATCCTTGTTCTCAATTCAGAATTTGCACATATGAGGGAACCAGCAGTTAGCGTAATGGCTGTGTTGCTGGACTCCCCCGTAGTCGACCGCGGTTCATGTCCCGGACCCAGTGGCTTAAAACTCATGCCGGGCACGTGTGTGTGTGTGCCCAAGATCCCGAGAGGAGAATGGAAGAGAAGGTATTGCGGCATGACCATGCCCTCTGGGGGGTGATTTCTCGCTTTCTATCTCTATGTCTCTCTCTGTCTGTCTGGCGCGCACATGCGCCCTATAGCGAAAACCTCTCCAAAAAAAAAAAAAAAGAATTTGCATATATGATAAAAAAGAAATGCCTCAAAATAAATTAAATCAAAAATCAAAAGTTTACATAAGTAAACCACGTACTACAAAAGTATTACAAAAAAAGACTGTCTTGGGACCAGCAGTTAGTATAATGGCCATGTCGCTGGACTCCCATGTAGTTGACCCCAGATGGAGTACCGGACCTGGTGGTGCGTGTGTGTATGCATGCCCAAGATCCCAAGAGGAGAAAGAAGGAGAAGGGACTGCAGCATGGTCATCCCCCCTGGGGGGTGATTTCTCGCTTTCTGTCTCTCTGTCTGTCTCTTTCTGGCGAGTGCATGCGCCCTGTAGCAAAAACCTCTCCCCCGCCAAAATAAAAGACTGTCTAACAAGTAATGAGTATATCATATGGTGTCAATTGGATAAAACTTTAAACTGACTGTGAGACCAAGGTATTGAGTTATAAATAGCTATTTTTTTAAACCAAGTTTGACTATAGTCATTATTAAGTAAACCCGTTACTTAATAAAGCAGCTGTGAACCTATCAGATACATACTTACAGGCTTGAGATTGACCTAAATAGATACATATATTTAAAAGAAGGGACTATACTTAAGTCACCTAAAGTATATGAGTATCTAACTAAAAAGTTTTTATTTGTTCATTTGTTTGTTTTTGTTTTTTAAATTACCAAAGGTACATGTACTTGCCAGAGGGAGAGAGAGAGAGAGGAAGAGAAAACAGCTCCCAGTGGGGTGTGGTCATGCAGCCATCTGTTTCTTCCATTTCTCCTTCCCATTAAGTTATTCTGGCAGGCATGCACACATGTCCAGCATGGTTTTCAAGATGCTAGAGCTGGGATTTGAACAGTGGCTGGCTATATGGAAACTAGCTCTTTATCTACGGTACATAACTACTGTGCTATGGCGCTAACCTAAGTATTTGTCTTTCTTAATGAAGACAAATAATTCATATTATAGACTTTCTTACATATTTAATTTAAATCCATAGTGCTAATGTTTTCTTTTATCTTGTTCTGTCAATGTGAGAATAAATGTTACAGCAAATATGAAATGCCTAGCATGTGGTAGGAACTCTGTAGGTGCTAAAATTTCATGTAGAATCCTTCTATGAATCCATTTAGAATACTCTCCAGGCTATCTCTATTCTGGAAAATTACACTACTTACTGCCTTCAAGCCAATATTAATTAACAATCAACTAGCAGATTTTTAAAATATGAATATGGCATACCATAATCTTAAGTAACTAGTATATAATACATATGCACAAATGCATGATTTAGTAAGGAGGTAGTAACATTGTAAACAGCATTGTTTTAAAACCTTAGAAAATGGCTTAAGATTTATACCAATCATTAATTTTTTAAAACCTGGGAAGGCTTTTAAACCCAGTATGATAAATTGAAACAATGCATAAAGAAAGGAGGGATCAGTGACCAGTGACTTTTTTCATCACCATGGGTTCCCTTCATTGGTTTCTTTTTCTTAACAATTCTGTTTTCTAACCTTTTCCCAACATTTCATAATAATCCTTTTTTTTTCTTTTAGATTTTTAACTTTAAGTAACACATTCAAATTTTCCAAAATTGTCATATTTTTTCCTCAGATCTTTTTATCATAAGTCATCTTAAATATGTTAAAGTACTTAATGTATTTGCATTACTATAAAAGGGTTGAATAGAGTCCCAATATCTATATTGATGTTTTCTTCCATTTATTCTTTTTCTTAAATTTATTTATTTATTTATTTATTTATTTATCTATTTATTTATTTACAACATGATCAAGACACACACACACACACACACACACAAACCCCCAACAGGTCCTTCATACCACACTTCACCCTGAGCCTTCAGTCAATCCAGGATCATGGGAAAGCATGTGTCCTGTGTAGTCAGGGAGGTCTCCAGACTTGAAAGAAGAACCTCCCTATGTGGAATTGAATTGCATAGTGCTCATTTTTACTGCTATGACATCATCTGGCCCCTCTTTAGTTTTTCATAGCCCTATGCAAAGCAGATTCTTTCTATTTTGTTTTTGAACATTTATGCATACAATGAGCTTTTTCATAGTTCTTTTTCTTTCAGTCAGGTTGGCACATTTAATGTATTTTTATTTCTTAGTATTACAGAAAAAAAGATCTTCAAAAACTGCAGTAAAAGAACTAGAAGGGAGAGTCCTATTTTCTTCATTCTTAACTATAGCTGACCCTCAGCAAAGGAAATCATGGTGGCAAATTTAGAGAGCTCTTGTTCAGGCACACAAGTTAGGGAGTCTGAATGAAGAATGCATGGTTTAATTGCAGAGAAAAAAGTAAAGGGATCATTCTCTTAATTATATAGAAATCCAGTAAGTCAAGAAATCAAAACAAAAAAGACTAAAAATTATATTTTTATAGTAACTATCAGAAAATAGACATTGAAATCATTAGTAGTTTATTATTTTCACACTCTACATATAAAAAGACTCAAAAAGCATTATCCACGTTAAGATAGTTTGTTTGATTTTCGGTTTCTAGTTGTTTTTTTTTTTTTTAGGGAATTGAATAGCGATTTGTTCCTGATTTTATGAAATGGCCAGATGTTTGATCACTTTTCATGCACATTGACAATATATTGATTTAACTAATGCCAGTGATGTTTTTTTATTAAAAACTGAACTGAGGTTGTTATAGATTTATCTTTGGGATTCTCATTAAATATGAAAGTTCACATTCATTTTCTTGTTATTTCTTGAAAACAGACTTGCAAACTTAACAAATATCTCCTGGAGAAATATCTCTTGGAGATGAAGAAAAAAGATTGCCTTCTGGACTACACTCACAACCTTATTCAACAGTTGTTGATTTTGCTTTTTGGGGGTTTTGGGGGGTGTTTTTTCTTTTCCTTTTTCTTCAGGGGAAAGCTCAGCACTATTATGCAGTGAAAAATTGAAGGAAAGTAAGATGTTTCTCAAATGCAGCTACATATAAATGAGAATTATTGATTGGCAGCACACCAATCCGACTCCACAGGAAATCTCCTTAATTGTATAATAAACAGGTTGCCCTTTGTCTGCCACATATGGTCACTTTTTTTGTCAATACCACTGTAATAGCTGCCAATATCTATACTTTGGAAAACCAGGGTCTCTCTGGTAACTGAAATAATTTTAAAGATGGGGACTTTATTCTTTTCAGTGACCTAATTAGTTAACAATTACATGTTTAAAATGTTTTACATGTTCAGACTACATCATAAAACTATTTGCTGCTTAAAACAAATCAAAATAAAACAATATTTTTAAGTGAAAATGGCAAATCTCTTGTAGGGGAGATAAGATCTGTTTTCATATCAATAGAGTTTATGTTCCCATTAAATTGATGATATACAGAGGAAATAAACTGATTTTGATTGTATATTTAATGTAAATTCAAGTCCCTTCTGATAATTCCCCAAATTAATGTACTCTTTTAAAAATTGCCTGTTGACAATATATTTTATAAATCTCTTGTAAAGAAAGAGTTGCATTATCTATACTTTATTCATAGTTTTTATTTAAACAATAAGAAATAGTATTTTATACAATGGTCATTTTTTCCTCAAAGTTAGTTAGATTTACAAGTTTTAAAAATTTGTTTGCTGTTTGTATCTGAATAATACTCCTGTCTGAATTTATTTCTTAATGAAATATGCCCTTTAGTAAGTATTTCTTTCAAGCAAAGTAGGAAATTTTGTGCCATTGTGCACCTTTAAACTTCTTTATTTCATCTTCTCTCTTAAATGTTAAACTTTGAGTTTTATTTCATGGGCACTTTGAAGTTACTACTTCAATCTCCTAGTGTCTCCTAATGCTGATGAAGTCTGCTATCTGACCAATTGTTCCTTTGTAAATAATCTTTTATCTCTGTTTGATTCCATAATTTTCTCTTTGTCCTTGATGTTCTCCAATTCCACTACAAAGTTACTAGCTAGGTATAATTTGTTTTATTTTATCTGATTATTTTCCTTATGAAGACTCAAGGCTTTCTTCAGTTCAAGAAAATTTTCTGTCATTATTTCAAAGATTTCCTCTTCCCTACTGACACTATTTCTTACTGGAATTTCTATTAGTCATATGTCAGAACTTGTTTTTTCCTACATGTCTTTTAAATTACGTTTAATATTTTTCTGTGATTGATTTTGCCTGCCTCGATCTTATTCACTCATTTTTTTCTTCACCTATGTCTAGTCTACGTACTTCTATTATTGTTCTATTTCAATGCTGTTATTTTATTTGAAAATCTTCATTTAGTTTATACTTGTGGGAGCACAAAAGCCAGTATCCTATACTGTATTGAGAAGATAATGTTATAATATTGAGACAGAAATTCGAGAGAGAAAACTCCCATGATTAGAATATAATTACATGAGAGACAGTTTCCCTGTCTTAGTACTTACTGTCTAGTAACAGTCTGGCAAATCATATATTCTCAATGAGTGTTTTCAGTAATGAATTTAATATAAACCACCTAAATGTTAAACTTAGCAATGTATAACTTAGCATTAATAGGTTGCCATTAATAATCTAATTGTCAGTAATTCAAGTATAGGACTCTTAAACCAGAGGTATAAAAAATACCTCTAGAGAACATTAAAATGCAGATTCATGGGTCCCACCACAAAGTTTTTGATTTAGTAGGTCTAGGGAAAAATTTACAAACTTAGATTTTCACAAAAAGCAAAATAATATCAAGTGTGATTTTGATTCTGGGAGCCCAAGAAGCACCCTTAAGAGCAATAGTTTCTGAGTGCAGTCAGATTTAGAAATGGCAGCTACACCTAAGATTCCTCTATATGACTTAGTAAGCAGAAGGGATGTGAGAGAGTGGGAGAACGTAAGAGTTTTGGAACGAAGGAGCAAAAGCAGAAAAGTTTTACAAAGGCCTTCTAGCCTTACTGAGTATAATATCTTAGACAGAGAGAGACAGTGAGACAGAAAGCGAGAAATCCCCCCCCCCCCAGGGGGGATGGCCATGCCACAATCCCTTCTCCTCCATTCTCCTATTGGGATCTTGGGCATGCATGAACACACACCCAGCGTGAGTTTAAGCCACCGGGTCCGGGACTAGAACCGTGGTCATCTACATGGGAGTCCAGTGCCGTAGCCATTATGCTAACTGCTGGTCCCAAGTATCATAGCAAAACTACATTATTTTCAAAAGTATATAAATATTTTGTCATTTGCTCTAGTAAAAAGCAGCATTTTGCAATATATAATTTTTTTTCTTTAGAGAGATTTTTGCTATAGTGTGCATGTGCTCTCTGGAGAAACAGAGACAGCAAGTGAGAAATCACATACACACATGCACCTGGTGTGATTTTATGCTACTAGGTCCAGGACTCAAACCATGGTCAACTACATGGGAATTCAGCGACATAACCATTATGCCATCTGCTGGTATATATATATATTACAGAGTAGGATCTAATAAAACCAGTAGGAGCATGAAAAGCAGTGAAATGGAAATAGGTACAGGACAGTATGAATTAATGAACACGGGAAGATAAACATGGGGAAGACAGTGAGCATGTGCCGAAGATACTATGGGAGAGAATCTGGTGAAAAATTTGATTTGAGACAAGCACTTAGGTAAAGAAACAATGGGGATGATTTCTAAACCCCATTATGTGCTTAAGAGTCATCCTTGCCATTGGCACTGTCTCTATCATCCTCTCCTTCCTCAGCCCTTTCTTAATATCCTCAACCAATTCCAGCTGTTTGTTTTCCAGAAGAGACTCCTTTTATTTTATCTGAGTCAACTCCTTCTTAATGGCCTGACTTTCCAACTTGGAAGAAGTTCCCCTCTGTCCACTTAGAATTGAAGCTTTTGTCACTTCGTGATGTGTTTCCTGATACATGCTAATGTTCGTAGGGCTCAATAGCTGGAGCAATAGGAGAGGAGGAACACATGCTGGGTACTTGTGCATCCTGTCATTATAATCCCATTGAAAGTCATAGTCTAAGTCAAAAGGAGAGCTAAGTAGAGGGGACAGAGAAGGGTGTTATTGTATCAACCCATACACCACTGCAGATACTTTTGCACCTGCTTTTCCTTGGTTTACTTTTGGCCATGCCATCAGATTAATATCTAAAACCTGGCCGGCAATTATCCTGCCTTTCTCTCCTGCTACAGCAGTCTGGGCATTTTTCTTATTAACATAGCGAATAAGAAGCCCTTATGAACAGAGCAACCCACAGTTTTATCATACTTTGAGAAGATTGCCTCCACATCAGATGTCTTGATCACAAGAGTGCTGAGATTCCCAGCGAATATACGGAAGTTCATGAAATGACAGTCTGTCTTATTGGTTGCATTGCTAGTCATTGGGTTATGGTAGGGTCCCTCACAAACCCAAAAAACTATAGTTGAAGATAAAAAAAATATATATATCACTCAAGAAAAGTTCCACTAATATATATTTCAAGTGATTAATGACTAAGAAAGGGGAGGGAAGTGAGATTTGATTCCAAATCTCTTGCTCTCAGGTTCTAAGCTGAGAAGCCAACCATTGTTGGAGCTAGGAAATGCAGCCTCAACTGCTCCATCTCCAACTCTTCACAAAATGGCCCAGGTTCCTTTTTTAATTAAAGCTATTTAGAAACAAGTAGGAAAGGTTAATATGGGTCTGTTTTCTTGTGGGTTTAATTTTTTTAAAAAGCTCTGTATAGACTTTTGTGGCATGATAGAATGATAATGTAATGCAATTTAGCTTAATATCTATTTTGTGTTAGATGACAGTTTTATTAAGCAGAACCAATAATCATCGTTATTCAAAGTTATAATGGCCCATTATAAATGGTCTCATTTTCCCTGATTTTAATTTTACCTCTTAGAATATGCCTTTCTAGAATTGTTAGAATGGTTACACTTGGTTTCTTTTATAAATATAATTTTAACATCACTATGGAAACTTAAGTCATCCAATAGTTAAACCCCACTATTTTATATACTTAATACAAAACTTTGTTAGCATCTTAGTTTATTTTAATTAAACTTTCAGACTAGCAAATTTCAGAAATTAAATTAAATGATCAACCTTTATGTACTGGAATTTTTAAACTGATATGAATAGATTTTTTCTTTCTGCGATGTAACCTTTCAGACCCTTGTGTTTATTAGGGTAGGGATTAGCAAGCACTCAGATTAGACAACAAAAGGACTTGTCTCCAACAGCATCTTGAAGAACTACTATCACAGTTTAAATCATTCTTTTTTTTTAAATAACTATTTATTTTATTATTTATTTATTCATTCATTGATTTTTTAATACGACCAGAGAGAGACAGAGGGTGAGAGTGAGAGAGAGAGGAAGTGAGAAAGCAAGTCACCAGATCCAGGACTCGAACCCCGGTAGGCCATGTGGGAGTGTCCAGCACCTTGACCATCACACCACCCACTGGTCCCACTATCACAGTTTATATCAATAAACTAAGGTGGTTTTATGTTTATTAGTCATTTATCTTAAAGTGAATGAATTTGAGCAGTGATCAGATTTTCTGTACCAACAATTGCAAGGACAGAGTGGGGTTTGGATAAAGGAGAGAACAGAGTTATTGGGGTCATAAATACTCTGGCAGAGAGGGCCTTAGAAGTTTCTTAATTTTGAGACTCTTTTGAGTAACATCAACTATATGTGTAATGTTGTATGCTTTATACAGCATTTTCACTTGCCTCCTTTTATATAGATCTATGCCTTATTTATTCATTCATTGATTTTTTAATACGACCAGAGAGAGACAGAGGGTGAGAGTGAGAGAGAGAGGAAGTGAGAAAGCAAGTCACCAGATCCAGGACTCGAACCCCGGTAGGCCATGTGGGAGTGTCCAGCACCTTGACCATCACACCACCCACTGGTCCCACTATCACAGTTTATATCAATAAACTAAGGTGGTTTTATGTTTATTAGTCATTTATCTTAAAGTGAATGAATTTGAGCAGTGATCAGATTTTCTGTACCAACAATTGCAAGGACAGAGTGGGGTTTGGATAAAGGAGAGAACAGAGTTATTGGGGTCATAAATACTCTGGCAGAGAGGGCCTTAGAAGTTTCTTAATTTTGAGACTCTTTTGAGTAACATCAACTATATGTGTAATGTTGTATGCTTTATACAGCATTTTCACTTGCCTCCTTTTATATAGATCTATGCCATTCCTCTCAGAAGAACATTACTATTATTATATATTTATACTGAAAGGAATAAGTGTAAAGAAATTAATTCACACCCACACCAGTTACCTAGTTTGAATGGAGGCAAAGCTAAGATCTGTCTACAATATCAGAGTTTTGACAGTCAGAGCACATTCCAAAGGCTCTGGATCCAGGGAACAAAGGCAAAAGGTCAAAGGAGTTCAAAAAACAGAGGTTGAAGATCATCTCAAATACAAACTTAGCCAGCTTTACATTATTGTCCAGGGACCAGCATGCAACAATTGCTTAGAATTCAAGAAAAGGCAACTCCTTTCAGCTTCTGTCATGGGCACTATAGGTGGCTCCTTGTTGCTTTTGAGTAATAATTCTATTTCATCTATACATGATTAAATATAACTTTCTTCTATAAAATTCATGCCTAGATGAGCTAAAGATGTATTGTCAAGTATTCAGGGT
Organism: Tupaia belangeri chinensis; assembly: GCF_000334495.1. Taxonomy (NCBI): domain Eukaryota; kingdom Metazoa; phylum Chordata; class Mammalia; order Scandentia; family Tupaiidae; genus Tupaia; species Tupaia belangeri. The sequence goes on from NW_006206544.1 coordinate 2,676,427, forward strand.
GGAAAGGCGTCAGATGCATTCATGGATACAAACACGGATTATAACCTATGATGCCATTATGTAACTTGATATTTTATGTTACGCCATTCATTTATTTATTCAGTAAGTAGTCAGTAAACGCCAGAGTTGTGTTATGCACTGAGGACACCGACAAAAAAGATAGCCTCTGTCCTTAAAAAGCTTATATTGTACTTGAGGAGAAAAGACATTTACAATAAAATATGGTAAGTAACATAATTAAATTCATGATGGCTCAATCTTCCAATCATCTTTTGAAATTATTGTTGCACTGTGATTCATTTGCATATATGCACATCAATGACTGAAAGTAAAAACCCAGCCTGGGGCTGGCAGGTGGCGTGGTGGTTAAAGGCGCTGGACTCCCACATGCCAACCATGGTTCAAGTCCTGGACATGATGGCTTACTTTCTCTTTCTCTCCCTCTGTCTGTCTGACAAAACTGGTAAACAATAATAATAATAATAAATAAAGTTAAATAAAATAATTCTTAAAAAAAGAAAAACATCCTTAGTGATGCAATGCATAGTCTAAAGAATTGCAACACTGGAAACCATATGGCCAATCACAGATTTTGATTTCAGATCGGCCTAAAAACATACAAGGTATGCATGTGCCTAAGGTCCAGACGTGCCAGAGAGCTGTGTGGAAGGGATCACAGTGAAATAGACCCTGTCAAAAGTATGTGTCTCTCTCTCTCCATCTTACTCTCTTATGTTACTTGCATGTGTACTCTCTCTCACGAATGAAATCAAATAAAACATGTTTTTAAAAATAATAGAAGAATGTACATTGTATGTAACTTGATTCTTTCTAGGTAGCCACCTAATTTGTAAATAAAATAATGTTCACAAGTTTGTTCAAGCAGAGAATGATAAACCAGAAGTACTTTGATTGGTCTTGGAGAATGCACTTTAATTCAGTGGATATTGGACCATCTATATTTATAGGAATCTTGATAACCCATGCTGAGAATGGCATTTTTAAAAGTCTTGGATAATTAATGAAAGAAATGTTATTTTTAGCTTAACAGATGTTTAATTTCTTAGTAACCATCTTTTAAAACATCGGAATTACTGGAAAGCTGTAACTGCCCATGAATTCTGCCAGTTTAACAAAATCTTTAAGATAAAGCTAAAATAACTAAGAAAAAAGTATTTCTGTCAATGTGTCCAATATGTGTAAAACTTGGTCACAAATTATGGTCATATGAAAATCCATGTTCTCATGTTATTCCTCTTGAGTTTTAGGACTACTAGCTATCCCTATTAATACAATGTGAATTCTAGACAAATTATTTGATTATAGCTGTATTATTTTCATGTTAACTTATTGTTTTTTTATTTTTCATTCTTTTTTTTTCTTTTGGAGAGGTTTTCGCTATAGGGTGCGTGTGCTCGCCAGACAGACAGAGAGAGACTTAGAGACAGAAAGCGAGAAATCACCCCCCAGGGGGGATGGTCACACCGCAATCCCTTCTCCTCCATTCTCCTTTCGGGATCTTGGGCACACACGCACACGCGCCTGGCGTGAGTTTTAAGCCACCGGGTCCAGGACATGAACCGTGGTCGACTACGTGGGAGTCCAGCGACATAGCCATTACGCTAACTTACTGTTTTACTAGCACTTGGAATGCTTACCAAAGAGACAGAAGCACCCCAGACAGGCTTTTGCCATCCGTGAGCCCTCTCTCCCAGCCCTCCAGCTTATCTGTATCTTGGACACCCATCATGCCTTCAGTGTGTTTTCAGGCTGACCTGGGGATCTGAACCTGCAGTCAGTTATGTGGCTTCTGATACTGCAGCCCACCATGCTACCAACTGTGCCACGTAGGCTGGGTCTGTTTTTATTTTCAATTTAAAAAAAAAAATTGTCTTCAGAGGAAGTCTTTGTAATCAAATTCTGAAGCTTTTGATATATTTGGTCCTGGGCAAATATTTTACCCCAAGATTTAGTTTCTTATATATAAAATAAAATTAATAACTACCACATATTTTCATTAGGATCAACCCTAACATATTATATGAGGAATACCTTTGCTCCCAGTAACTGGCATAGAATAGTTTCTGAGTCAATGATGACCACTCTTCACTCTTGGTTACAAAATCTGTTCTAGGTCTTGCTGTTACTATTATTATTATTACTATTATTATTATTATTTGGAGAGGTTTTTGCTGTAGGGTGTGTGCGCTTGCCAGAAAAATAGAGACATAGAGATAGAGAGCAAGAAATCATCCCCCCCAAGGGGGATGGCCACGCCGCAATCCCTTCTCCTCCATTCTCCTCTCGGGATCTTGGGCATGTATGCACAGGTGCCCGGCGTGAGTTTAAGCCATGGGGTCCGGGACTCGAACCACAGTCAACTACATGGGGTCCAGCGACATAGCCATTATGCTAACTGCTGGTCCCAGTGTTATTATTTTAATAGACCTCACACAACATCCCACCAGAGGCATTATTAGTTCACAAAATTTAATGGTTCCTTTTTTGTTTTTTTCTTTTTTTTAGAGATTTTTGCTATAGGGCACATGTACCCACCAGAGAGACAGAAAGTGAGAAATCACCACCCAGAGGGGATGGACACACTGCAATCCCTTTTCCTCAATTCTCTGCTCAGGATTTTGGGCATACACGCTGAGCGTGAGTTTCAAACCACTGAGTCTGGGTATTGAACCACTGTCAACCACGTGTGAGTCCAGTGACACAACCATTACGCCATCTGCTGGTCCCTCAATGAGTTTATTTTGTGGGACTCCAAACTCACCTGCCAGCAATTGGGATGGACTGTCAGTCAACCCCTCAAAATATTACATGAGTTAGTGCTAGGTGGTAACATACCTGGACTCACATGGGAAGGTCCTAGGTTAGAAGCCAGGGCCTCCTTGTACATACCAGGCATGTGTGTCTGCCAGTGATCCTCAGTGGCTGAGGCTGGGAGATAGGTAGGTCACAGTGTAAGGATTCTGCTGTGAGTGCCTCTCTTGCTCTAACTTTTTCTTTCTCTTTTTCTTATAATAGAAAAAGATAAACAAATTTTAAGAAATAAACATATTTAAAAGATTATGTGGATTTTGTGTTTTCCACCAATTAAGGTTGAGACTTAACAAGCATTTGTATCTTATTTTTTCATAGTAATAGTATTGACCGATGTCTTATATCCTATTGATACCTATAATATACATGCTGAAGGCAGTACATTAAGCAGAAATTGGGGATACTTTCTGAAATATATCAAGGTATAACAACATCTCATTTTAAAAACTGGATTAAATATAGAAGCATTATCTATATTTGACATCGTCTGGACAATTTAGTTTAGTTGGTCAGAGCTCCGTGCTAATGTGTCAGGTTTGAATGTTCAGTCTTTCTTGTAGGAATTATAGTCTGATTGATTCTTCGCATGTGCCCTTCGCTCACTTAATTTTTATTTTCTTTTGTTTTAGGCTCACTGACTGACTACAGCTGTAATTGCATCCTACCAGTATACACCATAGCTCGCAAGGTAACTGGTTGATAACTGTGAGTGAATTGATTGCCAACCCTTCCTACTGCTAAAACAAAACCATTTCGTAGCTGTTACTGATGAGTCATAGCACCATCTTCATAGACAAGTGACAACGTTTCATATGGCACTATTTTTCAGTGTAAATGGTAACAAAGATCATGAGGAAACAGAACAAATTATCTTAAACCATTGTCTTATTTACAGATTAAAGAACAAATACGTTTTTTTCACTGGTTTACATTCTGACAAATTAGTTAATTATGCTATTTGCTTCTTCTATGCTCATTCTCCCCTTAGATCTAACATGACTATTCTTTTCTTGAATATTCTTTCTCTTGTTAGATTGTTTATTTTCTCTGAGGGGCAGAATACCTTTTTTTATTATTGTTATTTTGAGGCTGCTAAGTATTTACCTAATTACCCTTCAGAAAATGCTGAAAGACAGTGCAATTGAATAAATGGCTAAATACTGGAAAAGGATTACTGGATAATTATATTATTTCTGGAAGCTTCATTGACTGATTTGTTTTCTTCTTACCTTCACATATTTTTCCTCTAGGTTACTTTTGGGTTTTTTTTTAATGACAGGTTTTCAAGTTTACACTTGGTAATTTTTTTTTCTTCCTGTTTGAAAAACAATTCTGAGAGTATGCAAATGCTCAGATAAATATTATCTTTTCAAAAACACATTAAGAACTTACTAATGTAATTCGTTTATTTATTTATAATGAAAAAAATATCTAACACAGTATTCATTTTGTATTTATGCCTTTCAGTTAATATATAACTTTATAAAACTAAAATCTTATGCAAGTCCAAAAACTGAGTAACTAATATAAGTTAAAGAGCATTGACTGAACAAAAGTAGTACAGGAAGAATTCATTAATTCATTAGATATTCATTCATCATACAACTATTATAAATATAAAGATGAATATGACATAGTATATACCCTCCAAAAATACATACTCTAGCAAAAAAAAAAAATCACATGGAGATGGGAACAATACTAGTGTAATATGGTCATATATAGAGATATATAGAAATAATGAGTCTTTTATAGAGGTACATAGAGACGATGAGAGACCTTATAACCCAATAGAGAATCTAAGCCGGCAGTAATGTATGTTATTTCTTTTTCCATTTGAAATGAATTTGTAATAACTGTTTCCAGGCAAATTGGTTTGGTTAAGTTTTGTGTTGGATTAGCCAATCTTTAAATTTATTTAATTTCTTAGAAACTTATTATCCAGAGGTAGGACAAATGACAGAATATGATGAATGCTAGATTAAAGGGTCACATGCAATTAGCTTGACTGAACAAAAGTAGTACAGGAAGAATTCATTAATTCATTAGATATTCATTCATCATACAACTATTATAAATATAAAGATGAATATGACATAGTATATACCCTCCAAAAATACATACTCTAGCAAAAAAAAAAATCACATGGAGATGGGAACAATACTAGTGTAATATGGTCATATATAGAGATATATAGAAATAATGAGTCTTTTATAGAGGTACATAGAGACGATGAGAGACCTTATAACCCAATAGAGAATCTAAGCCGGCAGTAATGTATGTTATTTCTTTTTCCATTTGAAATGAATTTGTAATAACTGTTTCCAGGCAAATTGGTTTGGTTAAGTTTTGTGTTGGATTAGCCAATCTTTAAATTTATTTAATTTCTTAGAAACTTATTATCCAGAGGTAGGACAAATGACAGAATATGATGAATGCTAGATTAAAGGGTCACATGCAATTAGCATTTGTAAAAAGTGAATTTGAAGAGTGGAATTCAATCCTAAAATGGAGAAGTGATGGCAAAATTAGAAACATGTTCGGAAAACTCAGTAGCACAAGCCTGGCATTGACAATCTGATTCACGGCTTTCTTATTATCTATTCACATTGTTCCTCTAGGGGAAATTTGACAATGATGTCTCGCAAATGTGTTGCCACTTTCAAAGATTCTTGCTAGCATTTTAGCAAAGTGGAAAGCAGTTCTGGCATTTTGGATAAATGGTCCCCAAATCTTTCCTGCCAGACATCTCATTAAGTAGGAAGCCTCAATAGAATAATAAGGGAAAGCAATTTAAATAGAAGTTTGATTCACAACATGATGATTTTTGTAAATAATATTTTGGGAAGTCTCCTATTCTATTCATGGATTTAATTTTCTGTTAGAGTGTATGCCTCTCCTTATCAGTTGTGACCAATAATATCTCTCTGCCACCAACTACTCCTTTTCAAAAAGAATGGACTGAAAATAAAGGTATTGAAATTTCCCATAATTTATAGACTATGCAAGAAATGACTGCCATTTCTGATAGGATTATTTATTCGTTATGCTCCCCATAAGTATTCACTGAAACATTAAATGCTCCTCTCTTGCTATGATGGGACTATTTATTACCAGCATTATAACCCTTCTTTTAACAGTACTATGCTGGTATAATCACCTCTCTGAACCTCTGATTCTTTTCTGAAAGTGGACTCCCGGAGAAAGGTTTTGTGTCTTATTCAGTGTATACATCCTAGTGTCTCCAACCTAACCCCAAACATGTATAAGTGCTTGATCAGTATTTTCAAAGGTATAATATAAGATGGCATCAGTGTTTGATACTGGCTAATATCTACTTATTTTTCTAAATATGTATTTCAACCTGATTATCTTGATCTAATATTCTCAGTTGTTGAAACTAGAGGAAAAGAATCCTGTGCAATCAATCCTCCTCTCTCTGTTGCCTTTGTCCTGTTGCATGTTCTCATTCTCTCTTGGGTGAACTACAAAAATAGCCTTGTTAATAGCACTTGAAATAAGTCAAGAGTCACCACCTTGCTATGCCTGCCATCACTCCCAGAGTGATATTTCCAGCACTCAATCTGGTTATGTCACACGCATGCTCAATATTCTTCAGTGCGTGGTGTTCACTCCACCATGAATCTACATTCCAAAGTCATTTTCCTACACATAGTTCCAGGAGTATATGACAAGTCTGTCTTTTTGTTTTGGTCTCCCAAACACCTCACTTACAGGGTTCATTAAATAGTATTGAATAAAAGCTGCACAATCAAATAAATGAAGATGGCTACTGCAGTCTGCTTGTACCAAAGTCTGGAACAGAGAGCCAATTTGTAGAAGTTTGTAAGGGAGGTATCTGAAAATAGAAATAGGTGTTTTAGAAAAGCATTTTTCATCTTGCCTGATCAGAAAAAATGACCTGAAACAGGCCTATTTAGAAAAGATCTCTGAGAGTTCTAATTAATATCTAGAGGATAGATAACTACTTAGTGTAGACTACGTGGCAGTCTGAACTTTTGAATTTCCTTTTCTGAAGCATAGGGTCCTATGATTCTGGTAGTTGTGTAGAAGCTAATGTGTGACTTGAGATTTACCTGACTGCAGATAAGAGAGAAATGATCAAATCCAAGCATCATCAGATCTAGAGAATTATGACTGATTTCCAAGGAATTTTTTTTGTCAGTAAAATTATTTTATTTTCGTAAATAAAAAGATAACTAATTATACAAACAACACCTTTAGCAGAATATGTCAGCTGTCATTTCCTGGTATGAAATGCATGTAAACACAAATACATAATTACATCTCTTTACAACCTTAACGCAACTTCTCTACATTTGATAATTTCCCAAACTTTCCAACATCATTTCAGAAAATACTGTATATACTGAGATATTTTAGTCATACAGTGTCATTTTTGCTGAGTCGACAGAGTATTTATTACCTGCTTATGTCAGTGTTGCCGATTTTTTATTTTAAGTAATATCAGAATTTACTGCATTTTACAGAAGTACTAATCCTATTACATGTTTCATACATGGTAGTATAATCTCCAAAAAAGTCAATCTGTAAATTTAGTTACTAATTTATCTTAGTACTAGTACCTAAGATAAATTGGTCCCACAAGCAAAGAGTAAGGTGCTGGCATCAAGCTCTGTTGAAGTTTTGTCAGTGAATGCCATACAACAAACATGTGACAGAAATCCTTCTCTAATCCCCTAATTTGTTTATTCATTTAACAGCTATTTAGTGAATAATTATATTCCAGGTGTAGCTCTATGTATTGGAGATACTGTAATACCAAAATCTATAACCTCTGCCTTAATTCAGTTGGTTTGTCACAAGTCACGTGCTTGTCTCTAGAGCCCTCCAGGGGTTTAAGAGTTATTTCATAGTCACTTAGTTCTTATGCAAACTGAAAATAGTAGTTTCCAAATGTTCATTATCTGTATTAAAAGTAAGTGTTCAGCAGTCCTCACAGTGGGAAAATATATTTGCTAACTACACCTCAGATAATGGGCTAATACCCAGAATATAGAGGAAACGCAAAAAAAAAAAAAAAAAAAAAAAAATCAATCCAATTAAAAGATGGGAAAATGAGCTAAACAGATAATTTTCCAAAGAAGACATATGGATGGCCCAAAAGCATATGAAAACATGCTTGACATGTTTTTATCATAGGGGAAATGCAGGTCTAAACCACAAGGAGATACCACTTAACCCCAGTCAGAATGGCTGAGTGTTTTTTTAAATAAGAAGTGCTGACACGGCTATGGTGAAAAGGGACTCTCCTACACTGTTGGTTGGAATGCAAATTAGTAAAACCACTTTGGAGAATGATATAGAGATTCCTCAGAAACCCACAAATAGAACTACCATACCACCCAGTAATTCCACTCTTAGGAATTTACCCAAAGGATAGAAAAACCCTCAGTCAGAAAAAAACTTACACATTTATGTTTATTGCATCATTATTTACAATTGCTAGGACACTGAATCAACCCAAATGTCCAAAACAGATGATTGGATTGAAAAAATGTGACATAGGTACTCTATGGAATACTACCTAACCATAAAAACAAAACAAACAAACAAACAAAAAAGCAGTGAGACCCTGACATATGGTACAAAGTGGACCAATATGGAAGACTTAATGCTTATCGAAGCAACCAGACCATGAGAGACAGACTTTGTATGTCTCCACTCAATATATACAGATTGTCTGCACTCCATAGCAGAAACGGAAAGTTTGAAAAGAATAGAAGCAGGGAGGGCAATGGTAGATACTAGAGATAGTAAGAATGGGAGTAATAAGGGGGTGGATAATAGAGGGAGGGAGAGGAACAAAAAAATGTACATTGAATTGACAAAAAAGAAAGCTATTTATTAATGATAATATATATGGTAATGTCTTTGTCTCAAGTGATATGCATGATATTCATGCTGGAAGAAGCACTGTTGTACACTAAAGACATAAGTGATTAAGTGTAAAATAAAATTTTTTAAAAAAGTAACTATGAAAAAAAGAAAAGCCATCCAGGTTTTTTGATCTGACTCTAACCTCTAAAAGGTTTACCTTCTCTGAAGGTGTGTTAGGGTGACTCAGATGATCAGGCTCTACTTCTCATCTGAGGAAACCCACTTACATCCTTGACTAAGGAGATCATTCTAGACCTAACCCTAAACCTTTGACCACTAAACACTGCACCATTTTGAGTAAAAATATATAGTATCCTTTTTTTTAATTATTTAATTTTTTTTTGTTTTGATTTTTGCTGGAGGGTGTGAACACCCACTGGAGAGTCAGAGAGAGAAAAAGAAAGTGAGAAAACCCTTTCTCCTCCCATGGGAGATGGGCATGCCACAGTCCATTCTCTTCTGTTTCTCCTTTTGGAATTTTGAGCACATACACACATGCTCCCAGAGTGTTTTTCTTCCTTTTTTTTTTTTTTTAAGAAGTTTTTGCCTTAGGGCACATGTGCTCTCCAGAAAGAGAGAGACAGAGATAGTGAGAGGGAAAATAAGAAGTCACCCTGGGGGGATGGCCATGCACAATTGCTTCCCCTCCATTTTTATTCCCATGCCCAGATCTCAGTATCTTGGTCATGCACACACATGCGCCCAGTGTGATTTTCAAGCCACTGCATCTGGGACTCAAACTGTGATCAGCCATGGAGAAGTCCAGCAACATAACTTCTACACCCTCCACTAGGTCCGTTTAGTGTGTTTTTTAAGCTGCCAGGTCTGGAACTCGAACTATCTTGTCGGCCATGTGGGACCCAGCCTCCTTAACCACCATGCTACGTGGTGGCCCATATTTTTTTATCATTATCTTTTGAATTGGATATTTTTTCTACTCATTTTGAAAATCCTATAAATATTTTCAACAGGCTGTGGAAGCAAGATGATCAAGTGGAAAAAAGTGTGAGCTTTGAAAATCAAATCAATTTTTTAAAGAAAATTCTGTATAATAGACAAAATTTAGATTTCTTTGTGTTTCACTTCTATATAGTGCTATTCCTACTTTAAGGAACAGATTATGTTACATACATACAATCCAGTTGCTATATTTTCATAAGGAAATTCTATTAAAGACAAAGTCTGTTAAATGCAAGGACAGTAAAAGACCATATTGAAATAAGTTTTGTTTTAGAATATAACTCTGCATATACAAAGCAGAAAACGAAAGAATAGGCATGGGTTTTTTTATTTTGTTTTGTTTCGTTTTGTTTTAATAGTAAATAGGTCTGTAAGTGTGGATGCTTTGGAAATGGAAGAATTTTGAAGAACAGAGAATGTCATCGTGATTTCTGTATTTCCAAAGACCAAAAGAAGTGTGCTGATCACTAAATGTGAATTAATAGGGAACCAGCAGTTAGCGTAATGGCTATGTCGCTGGACTCCCATGTAGTCAACCGCGGTTCGTGTCCCGGACCCGGTGGCTTAAAATATCTCAAAAAAAAAAAAAATGTGAATTAATAAACATGAACTCTTACACAACATCCCTACAAACTACCTAACTTTTTTGATCGAAAGTTCCACTTTTACTTATAGTTGTAAAAGTAAAACATGGAGAAAACTGGTCTTTATTAGCAATGGTTTAAATATCTATGTGGTAACACAACTGACCTTGGAAAACAGAAAGTCAGAATATCAAAATAAATACCCTTTTTCTCTAATTTATCAGAGTGAAGGAAATTTTTACTAATCCCATGCTATAAATGAAGAGATATAAAGCATTTAATAGGTTCTTGTACTGGGAACATTTTCCTGAGATCTTTGGAAGATAACTGATCAAACTAACATATTTTTAAAACTGGAAGCCTGAAAAGAGAAATGATCTTTCAGAGGTTTCACAAGCCTTATGTTTATGTATTTATCATTATAATTAGGATAATCCCCAGCCCTACCAGGATGCTCACTGTCCACAATGCTTATAGTACAATAGACTTTTTTAATTTTTCCACGTCATGGCACTCATGGAATACAAAATGTGTGTAACACATTGAGGTGAAAAGAGAAGGCTGTCAGGCCTAACCCAGAAGCCCAGAGTCATGCATCACTCTCACTGGCACACCTGGCAGCCTGGTGGCACACCCTAGAGTATGTCAGCATACCAGCTGGGAAGCTCTATGTTTGATTTGAAAGAAATGGTTATGTTGAGAATATTTCATGTTATTTTGTTTAGTTTCCTGGAGACTACATTTTAGCAGACAATATTTCTGTATTTTGTATCTTAGCTTTCTATTGACATAGATTTTCAATGTTTCCAATGATCAAAATTTGGCAGTTCAAAGGAGCAGTTTGAATTTCTGAGGGATTTTACCTAAGTAAAGTAATTATTAGTGATTTTGGGGAAAAGATAAAGCAGCATACCTATAGTTTGATTTGTTTTGTTTTGTTTTGTTTTATTTTAATCGTCAATGTATACACTCACCAGAGAGAGACAGAGAAAGAGAGAGAAAGAGAAAGCACACCCCCATGGAGCATAAGCATGTTGCTGTCCCTTCTCTTCCACTTCTCCATTCTGTCAGAATTTTTGGCAGGCACACTTACCTAGCATATTTTTCAAGCCGTAGGGCTGGGATTCAAACTATGACTGGCCAGGTGAGATCCAGCTCCCTTAACCAGTAGGCTATGAGGCAAGCCCCTACCTTAAAATATTTTATTTTTTAGTTTAAAATGTAATGTTCGATGTTTCTTATCCAACTTGGGCGTAATAATGACATTCTCTAAACAGAATGCAGCATGTCAACTGGATTAACTTTAAAAGGTTTTTAAAGAGGCAAGAAGGAGAGAAAGAGAGAGAGATTAATTTATCAGTTTCCCCCAATGTGTTCAAAATTTAACAATTCTTCCTGTCTAGAAATTGAAATTGTTATATGTAGCTTTAATCTCTCCTACTACAATTCAACTTCATTTTCTTTTTTTATGTCTTAGAGAGTAGAGGGCCCCAAGAGTGTAAGAGAAGTTAAAGAATAACTAGCTCTGTAACTACGATTGGGTAGCATTCACACAACTATAAAATGAAAGCTATTCCACTTGTTCTATCGCCCTTAAATTTTGGCAATAGTGTCCAAGAGTGGAAAATTAAAAAAAAAAAAAAAAAAAAACCTTGTTTTCCAGAGGATAAGGATAATGAGTCTGTCTCTGGGTGT
>NW_006206544.1:2688566-2701068 GCF_000334495.1 Tupaia belangeri chinensis
AAAAAAAAAAAAAAAAAAAGTCTGCCTTGTTTTCCAGAGGAAAAGGATCATGAGTCTGTCTCTCAGTGATAGATTAGGTCAATTGTATTTCTTTCAAAAGCTTTTAAAAACAAAAGTGAAGTCTAAAAGAAGGTGTATGTCATCACTGTGATGTTGGCAACCTGTAACCGTTAAGCTATTGATTTCTTTGTTCATTTTGCTTTATTAATAATCCTTTGTATATTTTCTGACACTTTATGCTGTTCGTTGTTCCACAGTAATCACTTCAATTTTAAAGATAGTCTCATTGCAACACATCCTCATGAGGGCTGGTCTCATCTATTGGAGATTGAGATCATGTATCAGGAATACCCTTTGAGCTTTTGTGACCTTAAGACCAGTGTGAAATTGGATCACAATTACAGAAAAATACCCCGTCTGTAACTATTTGTCTCAGACTTCTTAATGGCAGTTCTTGTACTTGAAATGACTTAGAAAAGACTGTTCAGCATTGAGTCTTTACTGAGTAACTTACTGGAGTACATTTGAAGTTTACCATTCTCTTAAAACTCCTAGGAAGTTTTGGAGAAACTGTTGCCTTCATTTTATGTGTTCTTCAATTCTACTTTATTTTTTGTGCTTTAAATAGTTAAACAATGTAATTTCTCTTTTCTTTATAAGACTCAGAGAACCAATACAGTACTTACAAGAGTTTTATTGCAAATATCGAATTGATATAAATAGTAAAAATCTCTTAAAAATTATTAGACACATAGAAATGAGCACTATCATTCTATGGGATTTAGGATAATGAATAGGGTGAATTGATGCTATAGTGTGTATTAACCTGGAAATTCTCAGATTTTTTTTTCAGAATTATTTTATTTTATTTATAATTTTTTTTAAATTTTGCTACAGGGCATGTGTGTTCACCAGAGAGAGACAAAGAAAGAGAGAGAGAGAAAGTAAATCTCCAGGTCTGGAACACGAACTGTGGTTGGCCGTATGGGAGCACAGCACCTTAACCACCACGCCACGTGCTGGCCTCATTTTTATCAGATTTTTTCAAATTGATTATTAAATAAATTCTGAGTAGTAGTAAATTTAGGCAGAAGGTTTTTCTTGTTTATGGATGAACTCTGGATATCTGTCTAGAGAAAAGATTTCCAGAAACCACATGCACACACATACATACACACTATACACACACGTGCACATACACATACACACACAATTTCACTCAAGAATAAGTTTATATGATAGTTAAGTTTAATTCCAGAACACTTTCAACTAATGTTTCCTATTAAGCAATTTTTATGTAATAGAAATTACATAATTTGTGAGTTATGATTGTTTTTGTAACAGTCTCTTACAAGTACTAACTGAACATATTTTCTAACTTTATCATGTAGACTTTGCTGATTTTTTTCTATGTTCTTGATTTTAACCATCAGCTAAATACAATATTGCATTTTCTATTGACTGAATAGGTCCAAGATTTTCTGCAATTTTATAACCAATTTGAATTAATTTATTTTGGCATCATGTGGAATTATTCTAAATCATCTTTCAATAAAGTGAGATAAGTTTAAATCACAAAATTTAATTTCAAGAATGTAGCTATATTTGCCTATTTAAGGCATTGATGCCAATACTTGAATATATAGACTAGCAAACTGTTGTGCATTAGAAAGCAGAAAAGTCAAAGTGATTGCCTGATCTGATTAGTAGTACAACTGTTATATGCTTTTACTGGTTGCTACAGGGAAAGTAAGTAAAGTACAGATGAAGCTTTTCCTTGGCAATTACATGAAGTTCTCTCCAGATTATATAGCAGTTACTCAGAAAACTGCTATTTGATGACTACCATTTTACAAAGATAATTATTACTACATTCAAAAATTGTTTCTACTGTATGAATATATTAGTTTATGCTCCAGTTACATACTCAGGAATCTTCTTCATCTATAAATTTATTAGTATATTTTGATATGAATCCCTGTTTTTTAAAAAACATAAAGTATAGTGGGTCAACAGATGGCATGGTGCTTAGAATGTGGACTCACATGGCAGACTGCAGTTCATGTCATGGAACTTGCTTTCTCACTTTTCCCCTCTCTCTCTCTCTGTCTCTCTCTCTCTACCTCTCACACATGCCCTATAGGAAATTTTAAAATATTAACAAATAAAATTAAATAATGCAAAAAAAAGTTTATTTCTTCTATAAGTAAGAAAGAGAAATATCATAAGGTCTTGACTCTGTGATTCACTCCCAACCTCAGTTAACCCAGATCAAGGGCATGCATGTGCTCAGTGTACTCAGGGAAGTCTTTAGACTTGAACTGGGAACCTTACTATGGGAAAGTACCTTACAGAGCATAGTGGATTTTTTTCATTTTTTGTCTGTTTGTTTTTTAGAGAGATTGCTGTGGGCATGCACACTTGCTGGAGAGACACAGACAGAGAGACAGAAAGCAAGAAATCACCTTCCCCATGGAGGATGACCATGCCACAATACCTTCTCCTAGTCTCCTCTAGGGATCTTGGGCACACACGCACATGCACCTGGAGTGACTTTTAAGCCGCCGAGTCCAGGGCTCAAACCACAGTTGACAATGTGGGAGTCCAGTGGCATAAACATTATTTCATCTGCTGGTCCCAAGTACAGTATCTTATTACTGCACCACCATCTGGACCCAAATTCATATCTTAAAGACATGAAGAGAAAGGAATTCTATCCTGGTCTTAGTTTGAGAAGGCCAGTCTTTTTTTTTTTTTCTATTTAAAGTTGCTTTGTTTGGGAAGTCAAGTCGAAAGCATGTGCTGTGTAAAATTTGAAGACCTGTCTGACCTAAGCTCAACCTGGAAGTCTAGTTATACATTTATTAGTGAGAAATTCTAGCTAGGCTGAACCAGCCACCTGATGTGAGTGCATATCCTCAATGCAGTTCCAGGTTTTTCCTTACATGATGGCAGTTACACACTTAAACAACATATGCTGCCACTTCCCAACTATTACTCTAGCGATGTTTTACCAAAATTGGAACACACAATTAACATAAGTACAGAGGGACAACACTTTAAAACATGAATAATGGGAATTAATTGATAAACTCTTTAAAATAAAACACGAAATGCGGTGAGAATCTTACTATATTTTTAACACTTGAGGCAGTGAATTCTACTTCTGGATACCTGTAATAAAGATAAACTAAAGTCTTGACTTAAAGTTATTTCAAAAGATGTTTTTAACAGTAAGATTTGAAATATTAAAATATGAGAATAATTTAAACATCCAGCTAGACTGGATAAATTATACACCCATATGAGGAAACTATAGTACATATAATTAAAATTATTTATGATAGTTCAGAAAATAGTAGGACCAGCAGATGGCATAATGGCTACATCGCTGGACTCCCACGTAGTTAACCACGGTTCAAGTCCCAGACCTGGTGGCTTAAACTCATGTCAGGCATGTGTGCATGCGTGCCCAAGATCCCAAGAGGAGAATGGAGGAGAAGAGATTGCAGCATGGCCATCCCCCCCGGAGGAGTGATTTCTTGCTTTCTGTCTCTATGTCTCTTTCTGTCTTTCTGGCGAGCACATGCGCCCTATAGCAAAAAAAAACTCTCAAAAAAAAAAAAAAAAGAAAAGAAAGAAAGAAAGAAAATAGGAGATGCTTTTATACAAATAAAAAATACGACTTAAAAATAATCTTTACAAAGGATGAATAAACTTAAGAAACTTATCTACATGCATGTGCATATCCATATTTATATAAATTCCTGTTTATTTAGCTATATTCAAAATGCATAATAGCTTTCTAGGCGATAAGGTGACCAGCCTATTTTTTTTAAATTTCATTACACTTTTATTCATTTTCAAAATTGTATATTAGATTAAATTATTATTATAATTAGAAAAATATTACTAGTAAAAACAAAATATGTTCAACCTTATGCCACTGTCAGTGGCAAACTCAACTGCAGTGCTGGAAGCCACATGGCTTAGGGTTCAAATTCTGGGGTTGCCCTGAAAACACATAGGGTATGTGAGTACTTACTCTCTATCATGATTGAAATAAATATTGTACCTTACAGAGATGTACAATGATTATATGTAAACCAGAAATTATAATTTTAAAAAATAGATTCAGCCATTGATGGTAGAAAAAGCAGCATCTTGGACCAGGTGGTAGTATGGTGGTTAAGGTGGCCAGACCCCAGCATGGCTCAATCCATGGTTTGATTCACAGACCCAGCATCCTGGAAAAACACAACAGGTGGTTGGTTGTGCCCAAGATCCTGAGAGGAGAATGGAGGAGATGGGATTGTGCTGTGGCCATACCTCAAGGGTATTTTCTCACTTTTGCTCTGTCTCTCTCCAGTGAGTGCACAAACCCTATAATAAACTTCAAAAAAGAAAAAAGGAAAATATTTCACCATCTAAGGTGTCCCTTTTAACATTTATCAAAAAACATTAATAGATTACCCCCATATATTGGAACGTATATCACATACTTCTGGGTGAAAAATGGAGATTTATTTGATTAATGTAATTATTGCCAATAATTGAGGCACATGTCTTAATGTATAATAAAATCTCGAATACATCTTTTTTTTTCAATTGTAAAATTATAAGAGTAAGAGTTATAAGAGTTTTTTTTCTTTGGTTTTGTTTTTTGAGAGAGATTTTTGCTATAGATGGAGAGGCAGAGAAACAAAAAGCAATAAATCACCCCATGAGGGTATGGCCAAGCCACAATCTTTCCCCTCCATTTTCCTCTTGGGATCTTGTGTACGTGAGGTTTAAGCCACCGGGTCCGGGACTTGAACCATGGTTGACTATGTGGAGGTCCAGCAACATAACCATTATACCATCTGCTAGTTCTGAATTATAAGATTTTTAAGAAACCTCATAGAAAGTACAAAAGTAATAACTTAAAAATAATTGTAAAATTATACAAAATATGGTCTTTATAATTTATCAAATGTACTACAAACAATTTTTTCATGATAATTTTTTTTGGGAGAGATTTTTGCTATAGGGCATGTACGCTCCCCAGACAGAGAGAGAGAGAGAGAGACAGAGAGACAGAAAGCGAGAAATCATCCCCCAGGGGGGATGGCCATGCCGCAGTCTCTTCTCCTCCATTCTCCTCTCGGGATCTTGGGCACGCACGCACACGTGCACGATGTGAGTTTAAGCCACCGGGTCCAGGACTCGAACCGCAGTCTACTACATGGGAGTCCAGCGACATAGCCATTACGCTAACTGCTGGTCCCCATGATAATTTTTTAAATGTACACTTAAAGTGTCTTTACAAACAATGACGTTCAAGAATTCGAATCTGTAATATTTAAAAACTAAAAGGGATTTATTAGTTTAAGATATATCAAAGTCAAGTCACGAAGTTGCTAAACTATCTTTGCCTTTGTACTAAAACGACTACATTTTGTTACATTACCACCAAACTGGTAACTACGGAAACTGAATGGTCACAGGATCGAAAAAGCTGGAACTAGGCATAACTGCTCAATTTCACCCAAAATGGATAACACCGATCTATGGAAAGGAAATGATTCTATGACATGATTTTTTTCACGGTAAATGCCACTAATTAAACCTTTATTTCAGCATTTTTAATTGAACAAATAACAGTATAGAAAAATGTTTTCAAATGAGCTTCATTGAATTAATGTGCATGAAGTTTGCTCAGCACCCGGGATGTAACAGTGCAGTGTTCTATACATAATAGGAGCACGTTGAAAAGAATACCTAGTGAATGAGTAAATAAGACATTTAACCCCAGTTTCCTCCCTTTCCATCCCTGTTTCTTTTTCAACTGATAGCTATGTCAAAAATTCTAGCCTGCAGTTTGGCTTGTGAGATTGCGTGTTAAAAATAATACAGAACAAATAAAATTAAATTTATTTTGTTGAACATCATTTTAAAATTCCCAGAGTAAAGCAAATTCATTTAGGAAGCAAAATGCCATGGTGTTATTTAAATTTAAGCAGAAGTTTAAATTCAAGAAAGTGGAAATTCATATATATGCCTAAAATAACCATATAATATATATTTTCATGATTACAATACAATTATGTATAGGCCCCTGAAGTTGCCCTAGTGAGAGCTCCAATAATGAGGAATTTGTATAAAGAATGCAAATTTCATTTTTGTCAGAGTGTTGTGACTTTCATCATATGTGGCTATTACATTTTTAATGAATTCTTAGCAACTGAATCTACAGCTTTTGTCTGGTAATGTCTACTTTAGAAAAAGAATCACATTCAACAGGAGTTAGAGGGGAAAAAATCTGGCTTTTATATTGATTGATTCACATTTATTGTTTACCAAGATATTTAAACATTCCCCAAGCCCATCTTCTGAATAAATCATTTGTAAAGTCATAGGGAAGTTAAATATAATTGCTGAGGCTGGCATTTAACAAATGCTTATTATTTGAATGATGCTTATGATATACATATTTTATATGTATATGGTTTTATGGTTAACAGAAGCTGAGTAATAATAATTCATAATAATAATCATCTTTGGGTAGAATTTTTTATCAGTAGCCCAAAAAAGAAACTAGAACTTAATATTTTTGCTTGGGCTAATTTGAAGATGATAATATGTTTGTTAGAAAATAATTTTTAAAGTACTGAACTACCCAGTAATAGCATATGGGTTTTTAACTGAAAATTACAAATACAAAATGATCAAGGTACTGATCATCTTTTTTTTTTCAAAGAGTAAAAAAGATAAATGAGAAATGGTTTTATTTATCAGTCAATATGTCATTGCTGATTAAAGAAAACTATGAGATTTCATTGTATACTACAAAGGAGAATGACATCAAAGTGTCCTCTTGGTAGCAAGCTAGCTATATAAACCACACAAAGAGAACGGCATTAAAAATACAATACACTGAAACAGTAATTTTTCAGTGCTATGTAAATACTATGGACATTTTAAATTCAAAGATAAGCAGAATCAGCAGATAGTGACAGTTTTAAATTTGCTAAAAATCAATAGAAAAGCAGTAAAATGCAATTTTCCTAAACCAGGCTGTAACTTCAAGTGAACTGAACCGTTGATGCAACTGAGAGATTTTTTTAATAGGACTTTAAAAAATGGATTTAACATTGTTTCATCTTATTAGTGGTGGAGCAATATAAATGTGGAATGCTTTGAAGTAATTTGCATTATATTTTTATTAGCTTCAGAGTTTCTATATACATATTTTATGTTCTTTTTCAGAAGCTTAAATAGTATTCCATTCTAATTATTATTTGTAGGTGATATTTGTTTCTCTCATAATGACCAGTCAGAAATCAGTACTTTGACTTCCACGAAAAAGAATCATTTCATGTTGAGTAGCGGTTACTCAGTATGCATTCTAGCTCTTGCTCTCTCAGAGGGAAAGATTTAAATAATGTATGGCGGGGGCCTTATATATCTTAATGGGTGGTTGAATGTCATTCAAGGCTCCTGGGCATTTAATTTAAATACTGAATTTAAGAACCATGAACACATTTTGATGAATTAGAAAGAGACATAGACTTGTGTGCATAAAATAAGACCTGGGTGAACATCTTTTTTTTTTTTCTTACTCATTAAAGATTGATCTAAAGATTTCTTTTTTTTAATTTTTTTGAAGGAGACTTATTTGATAGCTGTAGTCACTTTTTTGTTTCCCAGAGTGGGAATAAAGAAATCACTCAATAAAACACATTTTCCCTTTTCTCTTGTGTCCGCTACTCCTTTCCTCTTCAAATGCAGCTGTTTTCTTAAAGCTTCTTTCAAATGTGAAGACCATAGGAAAAAGAAAAAGTTAGTGTTTGGAGAAGGAGTAGCTTTTTAAGCATTGGATTGAAGTCTCATTTCTAAGGATGATTTCTTAAATAGTTATCTTGAAATAATAAAAATAACAAATTCAAGCAAATTTTAACAAAAGAGTAGGTTCCCTAAGGTAGCCTTCATCGTTCTGTCATTTCTCTTCTTCAATGTCTCCTGCATGTGAAATCTCTTGAACGCTCTGGCATTCTTGACTAGTTTAGGTATTGATATTTATTTTGTGCTTTTCTTTTTATTGTCTAAACATTTCGCTATTTTTCCATGTCAGGCCACTTGTCAGCTGACAGCATGCATAGCCCTATATTTGGGACACATGTCTAGGAGGCATAAATAGTAGCAATAACCAGGATGCAAACCAGCAACCTCACATGCTGGAGAAAATGATTTCTTTTATCCACGTTCTGTAATATTCTCTTAGCCTAAAACAACAGGATGCTAATTTCACCTGTTTTCCAAAGAGTGTGCCATTATTATTGACAGGCTTCTGGTTTTATGGTCCCGGGATGCATGAATTATTAGTGTTCCTTGACATTTTTAAATCCTGACTCTGTAGCCTATAGCCACACTTCTCATTAGCTACAATGGTTTTAAGAGACCATCTTCATTGATGATTAATGATTGCTCAGTAATTCAGAGGTGTCAAAATCTCATGACGGTTAAAGAAAATCTTGGTTATTTCTGGACTTTAGAAGACAGCTAAATAAAACTATAAAGCACTGTTATGCATCACTGCCTAAAGGACATCCAGCCTGATTTTGGTGAAGAAACTACACTTAACTTTCCTACCATTATTTTAACAATAAAACAATACTATTCAAATGCAATTATTTATTATTTTAGTGCCTTCATCTCAGAGCACTATAATTAAATAGTGTAATAGCCTTATATCATACATAATTGAATAATCTGACTATCTATTATCTAAAAAGTCCACCTGGCTAGAAAAAATAATGATGATATTTTAGTACTGAAAGCATATTGATGAGTTTTTAATTTTTCAGGAACAACATACTGATTCTTAATAGACTGACTTTTTAAATGGCTATTTGCTTGTCATGGAAAGATACAGGCATTTAAAGTAATGAAACATAAAAAACAGAAATACCAAATCTATCTACTGTTTTCCAAACAATGTTATTTATATCTATGTTTTCAGTGTGAGAACATGTTAACTGAAATTTTGAACTCTTTAAGAATAGCAATATATTCTTGATATATCTATGTTTGGAGACTTTAACAGTTAGAGAATCACAGTGGAAATATCTTGTTTTACTTTTTTTTCTTTTTTATGTGCATTAAGCCTGCCCTACCAGCATGAAGCACTTTCAATGAGAAAATCTGTAACAAAACTCAGCACAGTTAATTGCCTATTAGTCTCTTATATCAGACCCATACTACCAGTTATGTTGCTAAATTGTGGATTTGGAAACTTGGCTTATACAGATTGACTCTCAGCTCCTCAAAGAATGTATTTCAAAATCCCAGGGACTAGTTCCAGTGACCAGCTTAGAATATGAACCACGTTTTACAGCATTCTCCTATTGTCAAGCCCACTAGCTGGTTTTAAGCCTTGTCTCGAATGATCTCTCTAAAACATTTCAACCTATAGGACCATTTGCTGTGTTGGTTTTTTTTTTTGTTTTTTGGGTTTTTTTTTTTTTTTTGAGAGGTTTTTGCTATAGGGCACGTGCGCTCGCCAGACAGACGGAGAGAGACATAGACAGAAAGCCGAAAAACCCCCCCCCCCCAGGGGGGATGGCCATGCCACGCCGCAATCCCTTCTCCTCCATTCTCCTCTCAGGATCCTGGGCACACATGCACACTTGCCCAGTGTGAGTTTTAAGCCACCGGGTCCGGGACGCGAACCGTGGTCGACTGCATGGGAGTCCAGCGACATAGCCATTACGCTAACTGCTGGTCCCATCTGTGTCTTGAAATGTTCTCCTTTGCCTTCCATTCTTGTCCTCTTCTTTTGCTACCTGCTAAAAAATCCTTATTACTTCCTTTCTTACCCTTTTCTTGTCCCACTCTAGATTCTTTTTTTTTTTTGATGTTCTTTTCATTTACTCACACAAAGGACATTTATGAAGTATTTACAATATGTGCTGCAATGTAAAAAACAAACAAAAAAACCTCTAGGAGACTGAAAGAAGCATGTAACAAGCATATCCTCCTGAGAACCTTGAAATCATGGAAACATCTCAATCCAACTCTATCTATCAATGTCTCTCTTCACTACAGTTCTGTTCTAGAAGCCTGTGCAATCTCACTGATACTCAAGGCTCAAGCCACTCTGTGTACTCACCAACCCTGACTCTTTCACCTATAGCTGTATTTCCAAGTCCTTACTGGAAATCTCTATTTGGATGTCTTACATTTAAAATTCAATGTATTACATTTTATATTATCTCTGGACCAGTATTCCTTCATTACCCCCAAAATCATTGCTCATCTACAGTCCTCATAATTGTCCTATATTAACACTTTCCTGACCTTATCACATCTAATTTAACCTTGATTGGTACTGTTTCTTCTTTTATATTGAATCTGTCACAAAACTCTACTGATTTTCTTCAAAATGGCTCTGTCTGTCCTTATCACCACTTTTTATCTTAGTCACATATAATCATAAACACAGATTGCTACTGATTCTAAATATCATGTCAGTGCGCATGTGTCTTTGAGAATATAAAAGTAATAGGCAAATGCCATCTTCAGATTCATACAGAATTTAACATGTATCTGGTGGTGCATGCATGATCCATTGACCTGAAGATAAGACCACTTTCTTAAAACAATTTTTTGATTCTCTGATTTATTTTTATTCTCAAACTTTATTTTTAAATACAAGCAATGACCTTGTCCCCATGATATGGCCTCCAAGGAATGTTCAATCATTAGGTTCCATGAAACAAAGTTTGAAAAGCACTGCAAGTTCAGTCTCTCAGAAAATGTTTATCTTTGTATTGGAGGGACAGCATCTTAAGCACTGTGCCTGATGATATATCATTATATCTCATCATGTTTTTTAAAGGGATATTTATACAACCAATTATTGATCTGAATTTTAAAATTAGGTTGAAATTTAAAAGAAGAGTAAGATATGTCTCCAAAATCAAAGTAGATAGGGAAATTACTTTTTTATCATGAAAACTGAGCAGTATTGGCTAACAACTGACAGAAATGGAAATATGTGGATCTACATAATTGAGACTATCCTAGACATATTGGACCAATGCTGAAACTTGAGAGTTAGGAATTAAGTGCTGAGTCAAATTAACAAAGTTGTGATTATATATGGGAAACAGAGATTGCAAATGAGCTGCTAAGTGGACAGAATCTGACCCAGAAATATGTTTTTTTTGATCAGCATAATATTTTTGTTCAATTTAGACCTGTATTTAAACATCAGTATATGTGGGGTTTTTTTTTACAGGACTCCACAGGTTTCCAGCTTCTCTTGAAGCTATGGAAGCTCTGACATACTGGGCCCACATTGTCATGTGGCAACAATTGGCTAGAACTGAAAGTAACTGTTCGTCTACACAAGGGCATGTACTTTCCAGCTCAGCACAGCTCCGAGCAGACCCACTTCACAAATTTCTTTTACCTGTCTGTCCTTCTAGGCAGTATTAACCCTAGAAGACTAGCCTGAAAATCTGAGAAGTTTCTAAGATTAAAAACTACCATTTTGCAGAATGCATCCTATGTTGCATAGCAAAATAAAATCACCTCTTCTAGAGTGCAGGTTGGAAGTATATATTCCTAGGTAGTCAGAAGTTGCTATTTCTTCCAAAAAATAGTGTTAACAGAAAATGCCACTACTGTTTATTTGGATTCATACAAGTTTGACTATGGAGAAACAAAGTATTTGAATTGTAGAGTGAAGCAGCATGGAACCTAGATACTCTGTGATCTGCATGAAATCAAGTACAAAAGCCTGGCAATCTTTCAATGAATAAGACATATACAATTAAATGTAAGTTTTATATTCATTACTTAGAAGAAAAACAGGAGGGTTAGATCAGAGTAGAGTTCAAACTTCTTCTTATTCTCTTTGTATTGTATTAGTTAAATGTGTTGTATCACTTTGTAATTAGAAACTATTATATAAACAAGAAAAAATAAAATAAGGCTAACATCTTACAATACTTTGTTTTATTTTTGTCTTTTCTATCTAGTGATGATGAACATTGTGGTACAGTGGTTATAACAGTCATTATAATAGTTATTCCAAATCCCTACAGTTGCTTAGAGCCTTGAAAAAAGTTTCCTCTTGAGAAAAAAATTAACTAAATTAGAGTTTAATTGTTTAAGTTGGCTAACAAATAGAACACTAAATTTCTTTTCCTAGTGCTTTATTGAATTTTAGACTGGAGTATATATTAAAGAACTGACTTGATTTAGGAGGACTTTTGAGTTCCTTAAATTATAATGGAAAAACCAGCTCAGATTTCTTTGATGTGTCACTCATCTTTCAACAGCCTTGCTAATATTAGAGTACTTCATTTTTTTCTGAAGCACTCTCACATACTGCAAACTTGCCTTTAGGTACTGCAATTAAGTCAATTTTAGGATATTTAGCCTAATGGAAGTATGAACAAGGGTAGCTCAAAAAGAAGGGCAACTGACTCAGGACTTTTCCTCTGGTTCAGCA
>NW_006206544.1:2701534-2705279 GCF_000334495.1 Tupaia belangeri chinensis
TCCTGAAGGCTAAGAGACTTAGTAACTCTCCTAAGTAGGTAACGGGAGAAACACTCACTATCTAGAGAGACTCCAGGAATATGAGAGTTGTCACTTATATTAAATCCCTGCCACTTATGGATTTACCATTTGAAATTTGACTATTCTTGGGCTGCCCCAAGTGTTTATGATATTTCAAAACTGGTTTTTTTGAGACACCAATTTTGGACTATTTTTCTCTCTAACTCGAAATTTGAAGTCACTCAGCTAGTAAGCCTAATTATCCAGGGAGCATCATGTTCTACTCTGTTTGTTGTTCTCTAAACATCTCTTCATATATTGCCTTTTTATTTTTATTTTTTAGAATATGTTTTAAAATACTGTTTCTTTGTGGAAATAAAATTATCTTCATAGGAGAGGCATTTAGAGAGATAAAACCAGAAATGATTAACTCCTGTTGAAAGGGTTTCTAAACTAAAATAGGCCAATATTAGAATCAATAGTCTATGTCCAGAACCTTGGATAGTTAAGATTTCAAACATTGGACTAGTCCCATAGTGCAGTTGTTCAAGTGCTATGCAGTGGGAGAGCTAGATCCCATAGGGCTGACTGCTATTCAAGTTCCAGTCCTGGCAGCTTGAAAAACACGCTCAGTGTATGTTCATGTGTGCCCTAATTCTGACAGCATGGAGCTATTAAAGAAAAAGTATTGCCACGGGAGGTGTTTTATCACTCTCTCTCTAGTGAGTGCATGTGCCGATATATAGATAGATTAACACAGATGAAAATGAAACTTTGTTATCAATAAAGTTCCTTCTAGAGATACATTTTCTCTAGATGTGAAGACCTCTATTTCTGATCACACATATGGCTTGCTTAATTCTACACTACTTTTCACTCTCCTGTGTCTTTGCATATGTCTTTGCCCTTAAGTAATATTCTTTGCCTAAATGCTGTTTTAATCCCAGATTCAGCTCAGATGGTCCTTTTCCCAGGAAACCCTGCCAACGAGAGCTGGCTCTTCCTTCAGATTACTGCAGCACTCTACACAGAGTGTCCTCATGACATTTTCAACATTGTATTGAGATTATCTTTCACATGCTTAACTCAATGAGAGTGCCCCCCCATCATTAGAACTTAAGTTTATTGATGGTGTGGGCCATGTTTTTTCATCTGTGGGTAACCTTAGTGCATACCAAAGTGTCTGTAAGAGAAAACATTGAACTTCATTTCTGTTAGAGTTAAGAGAATCAGATAGAGAAAAACGCACAACTGGGAGAAGGGGATGACTCAGTTAGGTGGACACTGTTCTGGAAAGAAGGAAAAGCTGGGGAACAGCAGTAGTCAGCCTATACAGAGCGTCAATGTGCAGCTAATCGACTGACAATACACTGTCAAATGGGAAAAGAACACTGGAGAATAAACTTACACAAAATCCAAAAATACTGTGGCTATTTGTTCAATGACCATGTACTTGGTTTGATTTTGGGCCTACCAGGCAGTACTGTATCAAAATGATCTTTCATACCCACAGGAATAAAGCAATATAACCCAATAATGTTTCAAATTTTAAAAATCCAAATAAAATATCTCCTTGAGATATATATAAATTATAAAACTCAATGATATGTGTAATTCTACTTGTGCCTATGCAGGCAAAAAGAGATATAACTGTATAACACATCTATTTTTGTAAGAATTTTCATGTTTGTGCATGCTTTCTTATGCTGCTAAATAATACAGATGCCAGATCTAGAAAAATAACTTTTAGTTTGATAATTACTCTTATAAAAATGTGATTTCCCATGAATGCAATGCAGAATAGTTCTCTTTTGATTTTAATATTTTTATATTTTGCTATATAGTGTCATTTGTTGTCTTCTGATATGAAAGCATTTTTAGTGAGTTAGGTCTTTAATTTTTTTGTTTTGTTTTATTTTTGGCAAAGATTCATTTAATTTTGCCTAAGTTCTTTTGAAAATAATTTTTGCAACTAAGAATCTCAGGAAAATGTTGATTAAAAATATGTCATAAAGATATCCCCCAGATAAGGGCCTACTTATTTGCTTTTGCCTGACGATGTGTCTTAAGTGAAGATTTTCCAATTGTAATCCTAGGGGAAAAAATAGATTTTTATAAAATAATTTTGTAATCAAATATCGTTATCTTTCTTCATTGAGTGTTGTAACCTTCTGAGCATAGTACTAGACCCTAGAATGACGAAAATCAGGAAGTTCCTATTTTGAACACCAAATAGTCAAGTGGAAAAGACAGGTAGCCAGGTACAGGAACAGAAAACACAAACATAGGAAAATATTTAACTAGAAGTTGTTACAATGACAGTGGAAACTGAGAGGAGAGGGTGTCTCAGTGAGTTTCAGGGATTGGTGGACATGTGCTTAAAAAGATGCAGTGTCATAAGGGTGAATAATAGGAGGTAAAGTAGTGGGGAAAAGAATTTCCAGGCTGGGGAGATAGCAGGTACTGACACATAGTTAATCTTTTTTAAAAAATAAATAATTAATTAATTAATTTTATTTTTTTGAGAGGTTTTTGCTATAGGGTGTGTGCACTTGCCAGAAAGAGAAGGCAGAGAGACAGAAAATGAAAAATCACTCCCCAGGAGGGATGGCCATGCCACAATCCCTTCTCCATTCTCCTCTTGGGATCTTGGGCACACACGTACACACACCCTGCATGAGTTTAAGCCACTGGGTCCGGGACTTCGACGACGGTTGACTACATGGGAGTCAAACGACATAGTCATTATGCCAACTGCTCGTACCAATGCACAGTTAATCTTAGGTGTACCTGATGAATCAAATCCTTGAACACAGCAAACATGTTTTTAGGACCTTTGCATTTGCTATCTTGCTTTTTGCAATACTTATAGTGCAGAAAGTAAAATAATTGATTTTTTCATTTCAGCAAGCTTTCTAATCAAATGCCATGTAGTCTCTATCTTTTTTACTCTGCCTTATTTTTGTCAATGCAATTATCACATATGATTCTTATTCATTTGCCTTAAAACCTGCATGAGGACATTAACTTTGCTTTTATATAACTGCATATAAAGTCCCTAAAACAGTGAATGGATCTCCATGAGTACTGACTTCATAAATGAAATAAGGAACCTATAACCAAATAGCGGGCATGCACACCTGAGATGAAACATGGCCTCTGGGACTATTTCAGCATACGACAACTTGGGCACAGAGCTTGTGAAATTGTCCTGCACTTGATGACAGATGCATAGTTGAAGGAGATGAATAAAGCTCTCCATGCCTATTCCCGATCCTAAGACTGCTCCATTCCTTTCTTAAAGCTTTTCTGGGTAAATCAGGAGTCTCACATATTTGTAGAATTAAGAGTTAATCTTACATTTTAAAAGTCATCTCTTATCCCCAAATTAATAAGTGATATAACAGCATGTAGATCTTTTTTTCTAGTATTGATATCATAAATTATGCTTGCAATATGTTTGTGGCTGTACTTTTCTTAGTGAGATTTTTCTGAATTGGAAGCTATACTCCCATAAAACTCTACATGTTTGCCAAGATTTTTGCAGTTGTGAGATAAATGAAAATATAAAACTCATTGTCACAAACAACATATTCATAACTGTTTCTAATTTAGTGCAATCCCCTTGAAATTATCAAGAAATATGCAGTTTTCCAACATAATGATATTATATTGTTTATATTTATAAGTGCCTACATTTTCTAAATTCAGACTATGGAAAAATATTTGAATTACATTAGTAGGG
>NW_006206544.1:2705436-2718357 GCF_000334495.1 Tupaia belangeri chinensis
AAAGTAATCAGGTTATTACAAACATGCTGCTAATTATTAATATCAAGGTACACATTTTACATTTGAAGTTAATTATTCCAAAATAATAAAAGGCAGCTATTTTATTTGATTATAGGTTATGTCTTTCATTTCCTAGTTAAGTTTATTCCTAAGTGTTTTTTTCATTTTGATGCAACTGTAAATGGGATAGTTTTCCCAAGAGCATTTTTAGATAAGTTTGCTATTACTGTATGGAAATGCAACTGATGTTTGAATGTTGCAACTTTACCAAATTCATTCATTAGTTTTAATAGGATTTTTTTCATGTAGACTTCAGGGAATACTCAACAGAGTAAAAATTAATCTATAGAAAAAAAGAAAATACTAGCAAAATATATACCTGATAAATGATTAATTTCAAATATATATAAATATCTCTCATAGTTTAATAGTAAAAAAACTAACAACCCAGTTTAAAAGAGGACTTAGGGCTTAAATAGTCATTTCTTAAAAATACACATATGAGTGACCAATAGGTATATGAAAAGCTGCTCAGTGTCACTAATCAAGGATATGCAAATCTAAACCACAGTAAGATATCACCTCACACTTGTTAGAATAAGTATTATCGAAAAAAAGAAAAGACAAGTGTTGGCACAGGATGTAGAGAAACTAAAGCTCTTGTATACAGTGGGAATGCAAAATAGTACATTCACCTTAAAAAACAGTATGGAGGATCCTCAACAAACTAAAAATAGAATTACCATATGATCCAGCAATCCCACTTCTGGGTATATATCCAAAGGAATTGAATCAGTATGTAGAAGAGATATCTGCATTCTCATGTACATTGCAGCATTATTCATGAAACCAAGATATAGAAACAACCCAAGTGTCCATCGACAGATGAACAGATAAATAAAATGTAACATATTCCTACAATGGAATAATATTCAATCTTAAAAAAGAAGGAAATCCTGAAATATGTGACAATGTGGATGAAACTTGAGGACATTATGCTAAATAAAATAAGCCAGGCACAGAACGACAAATGCTGCACAATTCCACTTCTATGAGGCACCTAAAATAGTCAAATGCACAGAAGCAGAGGATGGAATGGTGGTTGCCAAGAACTAGGGGGAGGAAAAATGAGTTGCTAATCAACAAATATAAAATTTCAGTTATGCAAGATGAATAAATTCTGGAGATCTTCTATACAACATTGTGCCTATAGTTAATAAAACTGTGTTACACACTTACAAATCCAGAGGGTGATTTTATGTTGTATTCTTACTATCATAAAAATGTTTAAAAGGGACACACACACACACACACACATATATTTTATATGTATCTGTGGATTATTTTTTAAAATACCCAAATGTTATATTTTGTTTTAAAAATAAATTTCATTATTACAAGTAATTGGTTATTCATTTTAAATAATCATTACAGCAGAAGTGGGGAAAGATTTTTTTCATTAGAAACCTGGTGCCATCCTGTGGCCTGGTGGTTAAGGGAGCCAAATCCCACACAGCCGACCATGGTTCAAATCCCAGTTCTGGCAGCTTAAAAACCATGCTGGTGCATGTGTATGTGCACCAAATCCCAAAAGGATCAAGAAATGAAGGAGAAAGGATTGTGATTAACCCACAATCCATCGAGAGATGTTTTCTCTCTCTCCCTTCTTCTCAGTATTTCTCTCTCTGGTGAGTACATATGCTCTCTAGCAAATTAAAAAATAAATAAAAACTATAAATCTAAAACAGTTATTGGTCTTGAATTACTTTGAGCAGGTATATAAATATGACAATTTGAAAAAGTCTTCAAAATTTGAATATATATGAGTTTTCAGTGTATGTCTACATAAAGTCCACAGATGTTTGCAAGTAGTATAAATAGCAAATAGTAAGCATTTATATACCATCTTACAGAACAGTCACACATTATAAAGATACTTATTTGTTAATCATTCAAAGAAATAGGTGTCAAGAATAATGTAGCGTAAACTATTTATTTCACCAATAGTCTAATTCAATAAACCTTGCTACAGAGGAATACCAGGGGAAAAGCTCGGGAGCAGTCTTGAGGTTCTTGTAGGTTGGAGAAATTGGACTGTTATTTACAATAAACATAGAAAATATGAGAATTTCCTTCCCTATGTGATCTTAGAAGATTTTTTTTCATAAATAATAGAAGCTGAAGAAGGGGGGAAAATAACAGAAAATGTCCTAAACATACCCATTATGTAATTTTACACACTGAGAACAAATTGGCTATGAGGTTACCAGGCAAGAATCACATCTAAGTCGTCTGCCCTAAGAGGACTCACAGGTGACAATTGCTTTAATGAATGACAACTGCCATGTCGACAAGTGGAATATATCAGACTTTTGATATCTCCATGCAAAATATTTAGATATGACACCAAAATGGTCTCCTATTTTTCAGTTTTTCAACTTTTTTTTTTTTTTTTTGAGAGGTTTTTGCTATAGGGTGCGTGCGCTCGCCAGACAAACGGAGAGACAGAAAGCAAGAAATCACACCCCCCGGGGGGGGGGGGGGGGCACGCCACAATCCCTTCTCCTCCATTCTCCTCTAACGATCTTGGGCACGCACACACACGCACCCAGCGTGAGTTTAAGCCGCCGGATCCGGGACTTGAACTGTGGTCAACTACGTGGGAGCCCAGCGACATAAGCCATTGTGCTAACTGCTGGTTCCCAGCTTTTCAACTT
Organism: Tupaia belangeri chinensis; assembly: GCF_000334495.1. Lineage (NCBI taxonomy): Eukaryota > Metazoa > Chordata > Mammalia > Scandentia > Tupaiidae > Tupaia > Tupaia belangeri. The sequence continues at coordinate 2,708,154 of NW_006206544.1, forward strand.
CTTAAGGTAGATTCCTGAGTGAATGAAACTACTTCATAGTTTCAGCATTTAGGCTGATTTTTCAGTAGATCATGGTAATACTATCTCATAGTACAAAATATTAATTTTATAAACTCTATCTGCCTTTTCATTCATAGCTCTTCAGGTGAAAGAGAAGGCTTAATATTTGAATAAGTGATTTCAGCAATTTAAACATAGTGCAGCCAGTTCTTAATTTTTACATAGTCATGATTGCCAATATTTTGATTAATTTTCATGATTTCAATGGATTCTGATGCTTGAATAGGTTCTCAAGATCATGCATATAAGATACTCATATAGATCTAGGCATTATTAATATTTCTCCTACAAAGAAAACTTCATGTAAAAGGCAGAATACCTTGGAAATGTATTGATCACTTATAGGAAAAAATAACAGTAAAGTTAGTTTTCATTAAATTAACAAGATGATGTACGTATATTAGCACTCCTAGCACATTGTATGTTAGCAAATCCATCAGGGAAAAGGAAAATCAACAGTATTAAATTTCATCAATAGGGACCAGCAGTTGGCGTAATGGCTATGTCGCTGGACTCCCACATAGTTGATGGCAGTTCAAGTCCTGGACCCGGTGGCTTAAACTCACGCTGGGCATGTGTGTATGCATGCCCCAGATCCTGAGAGGAGAATGGAGGAGAAGGGATTGCGATGTGATCATCCCCCCGGGGAATGATTTCTCGCTTTCTGTCTCTTGGTCTCTCCCTGTCTTTCTGGCGAGCACATGTGCCCTATAGCAAAAACTTCCCCCCACCCCCCAAAAAAATTCATCAATAAACAGCTAAATCTTTAGTTACCAAAAAGAGATATTTTTATAACTCCTTTTATATGTTATATAAACTCCTTTTAAATCTGTTTTCTTCATTTCTATAAGTAATTATTATCAGAATGTTCTAGGTAGATTATTCTAAGAGAAGTAGTTAAACACAGTGATAAAGCTGGAAAAGTGCTCTTCAGTCAGATACATACATATATATATATGTATATATATTGGGGGGAGGGGAGAGGTTTTTGCTATAGGGCGCGTGGGCTTGCCAGACAGACAGAGACAGACAGAGAGACAGAAAGTGAGAAATCACACCCGAGGGGGGATGACCACACTGCAATCCCTTCTCCTCCATTCTCCTCTCGGGATCTTGGGCACGCACGCACACATGCCTGGCGTGAGTTTTAAGTCACCGAGTCTGGGATGCGAACCACGGTCGACTACATGGGAGTCCAGCGACATAGCCATTAGGCTAACTGCTGGTCCCATCAGATATTTTTTTAAAGCCATTCTCTGACAATGGTAATAGTTTTTTGGGGGTCTGTTTCCTAACCATCAGATGAAAAACAAAAATTAAGAAAAGGGAAATTATAACACCTAGCTCACAGAGTAGTTGTTAAAAATTAAATAATCCATTTAAGCTAAGCACTGTGCCTGGCACATACAAAATGCTCCATACATTTTAAATACTATAATAATAACTTCATTAAAATTGATGTAGTCTCAGTTTAAAAATAAATTAACCAGTATATTTTAAAACCATGGTTTGAAATTTTTACTTAAAATTGGTTGGGGGCTGGTTTTAAGAAATGTTGACAACATGCTTGTGAGAGAACATATTTTTTATTTTTTTCTTCCCTATAAACTTAAATGTGCAGCTTCAGTTGTTTGCACAGTGCTTGAACTATCTATCACTTCTGCATGTTTCTAAGATATTATCTCTGAAAATTACCTCTAGAAGTCTCCTATCTGTTTCCTGTAGCTTGTATTCTACACCAATGTAAATGAGATAAGTACAACATTGCATGCTAAAATAGTCTGCAATAGACAGCATGAGTTTAAACACTCTCATTGGTTAAATAATCGTTGGCGTTATCACTACGTATCTTTTATAGTAAGCATCTCAAGCAACTTTATAGTATAATTCTCACTAAATAACTAACTTAAAAGGAAAAAAATCAAAACATACTCCTATATCTTCTCTTTATGTATATATTCCTTTCTTTTTCTTCTCTCTCTCTCCTTCTTTCTTCCTTCCATTTTTCCCTTCCTTCCTTCCTTCCTTCCTTCCTTCCTTCCTTCCTTCCATCTTCATTCCCTCACTTCCTTCCTTTCTCTCTCTTCTTTTTCTTTTTCTTAAATTGCCAGAGGGCACGTGCACTTGCCAGAGACAGAAGGAGAAAGAGAGAGAGAGAAATTGAGAAAGCGTGCCCCATGATGAATGATCGTGCCACAATCCCTCCTCTTCCATTTCTCCCTCCTTATCGGATTTTGGGCATGCATGCACACATGCCTGGTGTATTTTTCAAGCCACTGATTTGCAACTCAAATCATATAGTCAACCATGTGGAATCCAGTTACCTTAACCACCACATTGGAATAGTCTGGTGTACATTTATTTCATATCCACTTCAGAGTGCTTTTATTGATTGAGCTTTCTAATATTTGTATGCAGTGCACAATTAGCGAGGTTGATGCTGACATGTTTCAGAGATCAAATCCATGCCATAATAAGTCATTATGGAGCCCCTTCGTCTGAGGTTGCACAAAACTTTTTGTGATAGTAGTGAATAAATAAATTGTATTTTACACAAACAGCCCTCTGGGGGACTTAAAAAAAAAAAAGAAAAACCTTGACCATAGGTTTATTGGATGGGAATTTTTATCAATGCTAGAAATAAATATATGTAACCCAATCATACAATCCAGCTGATTCTAACTAACCTTTTTAATTTTTTTGTTTTACATTGGTTTATTCCATTGAAATTTTAAGAAATAATATGACCACAAATAGTAAAAAGTTGTGTGATTTACACTATATAATAATATTGATAACGAAATTTTAGTTTTTGCATTTTTTAATTGTCCCCTAATAATTTCAGTTAAAATTAACTCATTATACAACATATCTTCTAAACCATTTTTATCCTATTATGAATACTATTTGAAGTTCTTGGACTTTGTCATGCATATAATATTCTGAAGTAACTTATCTTAGAGAAGGGAGAATAAATCAGCAAATTCATGTCAGTTAACACAGTAGCTCTTAATACTCTAATTTATCCTTTTTTTTCTCTCATAAGAAATAAGTATCCCTCAAATATCTGCATGTATCTGTGTCCATATGGTTTTGAGCAAGTGGTGAAAGTATTCAGTATTTGCTGTGTACCCACACTTGTATAGTTCAGCTGGAATACCATCTGGTGTGGTACTCTTCCATTTTCCTCATTTTGATTGCCTTCTCAATCTGGAAAATGGTAGCTTGATCATCTAACGGGTCTCCAGATGGCTGCTGGATCATTCTATGTAGTATCCATCAACAACATTTGATGGGTTATTTAGAGTTCATCTGAGGTGTTTGCAAGTTAATTATTTGGTCATAAAGTAACAGAAATTTTATTTGGGGAAATATCAGAATCCCAGATTTTAGGAATGAATTTTTTTTTGGATTAGTTTGAGGGGAGAAAATAAGAAAACACATTTATATCTTTCTGAGAAGCAGATGGCTACTCTTTACAGTGTTAGTTATCCAAAATTGTTTCTATTTTTACCCTTCTATATTGGCCAAGATGACATTTTAGCGGAAACAGCATCTTACATATATCTTTGTTACTTGAAGGACAACTGTTGAAATAAAAAAGCATATGAGTTAAAATTTCTGCAGAATTGATGAGACAGACTAGCATGGATATAAGAATCGATTGACGGAAATTCACTCAGATCATAATGATACCATAAAGATAAATGTGATATGAAGCAAAAATGTAAAGATGTGAGACAATTGTGATGTAAATACTTAGGCAAATAATAGATATGCTTAGAGAACACTTTATTTTATCACTCCTTTCTCCACCACATTGGAATAGTCTGGTGTACATTTATTTCATATCCACTTCAGAGTGCTTTTATTGATTGAGCTTTCTAATATTTGTATGCAGTGCACAATTAGCGAGGTTGATGCTGACATGTTTCAGAGATCAAATCCATGCCATAATAAGTCATTATGGAGCCCCTTCGTCTGAGGTTGCACAAAACTTTTTGTGATAGTAGTGAATAAATAAATTGTATTTTACACAAACAGCCCTCTGGGGGACTTAAAAAAAAAAAAAAGAAAAACCTTGACCATAGGTTTATTGGATGGGAATTTTTATCAATGCTAGAAATAAATATATGTAACCCAATCATACAATCCAGCTGATTCTAACTAACCTTTTTAATTTTTTTGTTTTACATTGGTTTATTCCATTGAAATTTTAAGAAATAATATGACCACAAATAGTAAAAAGTTGTGTGATTTACACTATATAATAATATTGATAACGAAATTTTAGTTTTTGCATTTTTTAATTGTCCCCTAATAATTTCAGTTAAAATTAACTCATTATACAACATATCTTCTAAACCATTTTTATCCTATTATGAATACTATTTGAAGTTCTTGGACTTTGTCATGCATATAATATTCTGAAGTAACTTATCTTAGAGAAGGGAGAATAAATCAGCAAATTCATGTCAGTTAACACAGTAGCTCTTAATACTCTAATTTATCCTTTTTTTTCTCTCATAAGAAATAAGTATCCCTCAAATATCTGCATGTATCTGTGTCCATATGGTTTTGAGCAAGTGGTGAAAGTATTCAGTATTTGCTGTGTACCCACACTTGTATAGTTCAGCTGGAATACCATCTGGTGTGGTACTCTTCCATTTTCCTCATTTTGATTGCCTTCTCAATCTGGAAAATGGTAGCTTGATCATCTAACGGGTCTCCAGATGGCTGCTGGATCATTCTATGTAGTATCCATCAACAACATTTGATGGGTTATTTAGAGTTCATCTGAGGTGTTTGCAAGTTAATTATTTGGTCATAAAGTAACAGAAATTTTATTTGGGGAAATATCAGAATCCCAGATTTTAGGAATGAATTTTTTTTTGGATTAGTTTGAGGGGAGAAAATAAGAAAACACATTTATATCTTTCTGAGAAGCAGATGGCTACTCTTTACAGTGTTAGTTATCCAAAATTGTTTCTATTTTTACCCTTCTATATTGGCCAAGATGACATTTTAGCGGAAACAGCATCTTACATATATCTTTGTTACTTGAAGGACAACTGTTGAAATAAAAAAGCATATGAGTTAAAATTTCTGCAGAATTGATGAGACAGACTAGCATGGATATAAGAATCGATTGACGGAAATTCACTCAGATCATAATGATACCATAAAGATAAATGTGATATGAAGCAAAAATGTAAAGATGTGAGACAATTGTGATGTAAATACTTAGGCAAATAATAGATATGCTTAGAGAACACTTTATTTTATCACTCCTTTCTTCCTCCCTAACAAAGTTTGCCAACACTTTAATTAATTTTGGAGTCCTCAAAATTTAGAGTTTTAATAATGTTTGTATCTTTCAATATTCTCCATTTCTCCATGTTTTGGTAAACAGGAAGTGCTACAAAAGGTTGTTTTCAACTCTCTCTACCCAACTCTTGCTTTATGTACAGCTGATTTTAATTTTATTTTGGTTACAGATTTCCATTCTCTCTTCTCATTTATCCTTTCCGTTCCCAAGTATCTACTAGAGATTTAAGATAGATGATGGATTATTTAGAGAGGGTCACTGTACTTAGGGAGAAAGAAGAAGGAATGTGAATGAGTAGTTAAAATAAAATGCAATGGGGTACTTATACGGACATCTTCATCTTGTTTTCCTGAATCACGATATATTTAAAAATCTACTTTATCTTTCATATAAGCTTTACTGAAGCACAATCAATAACAGCATTTGTTGTGTAAGTGGAAGTACTTCTAGCTGGCTCAAAACCTTAACAAACAAATCCTAGCTGAAACTAGAACATAATTTCACTTACCACATTAGTGTAATACCTGCATAGAATGCTTCATAATTATTCCTTAATACAATGTAAAACATGGAAAAGATGTTCATGATTCTTATCTGGTGTCAATTCATTCTTTGGGTAAAGTTTTATTTTATAACCTCTAGAATTTAGACTTAATTTTGATGTGTTAGCCTCCAGCTTAGAGTATTGCATGTCTTATTTTATGAGTGTCTTGAGAAGTTTTTGATATCTCTAACTGTTGCAGAATGCTTGCTCTGAAGTTTAATTTCTTAAAAGTGAGTTTGGATTCTATTAATTTTATCTCAGAAGAGAGATTTGTGATCCCTATTAAATTGTAAGTTTCAAAATTGATTGATAACTACATTTAACTGGTATGTGTGTTAGACTTGTACTGAAATGAGAATTAGAATTGTCAAGTAATTGAAATTTTAGCCTACTACTTGGACACCAAGTAGTAGGCTAAAATTTCATAGAAACTACTAGATTTAGTTTAATTCTGGTAGCATAATCATTTCATAGAGAAGTGCAATTTTTGTGCACTAATTTAATTTTGTATTTAATTTTCTATCACTTTTTATTAGCCAACCAAGAACATTTAGATTAAAAAATTTTATAGTAGGCATAAAAAAAGACAAATCCTTATATATACATTATATACATGAAACCAATGTAATTGATGTTTTTCCTATTTATTTGTTGTGGAGTTATATCTTATGCCATTATGATTTTTATGTCAAATACATTATAATTAATTAAAATAAAAACATATCTATGACAGTTTCAGAATATTATTTTATTTTTGCAAAGCAAATATTTCAGAACTAAATTTCTCTAATTATAGCACCTATGTATAATGTGATAGGATATTTTAGTAAATCAATCTTTGAGATAGTTCATTTTTTTCCTAAAATGATGAACATAAATGAAAATATTTATGTATTTTTGACAAACAATTTATAATTTTTCTCCTCCCCCAAATATGGTGTGGTATGCTGGGAATAAATTATATTTATCATGAATAAGAAAAGGTAACTAAGCAGGAGTTACCACTCTAAGGACAGAAACTATCAGCATAAGTTTTACATTATATAAAAGTACCTATATAAAAGCATCTTAATTTTCCTTATAGGCTATCACAAACATAAGAAATTCAAGTAGAGATTATCATTCTATGAGACAGCACTTTCTTAAAAACATAATACCTAGTGAAGAAAAATATTTTGGATATTAAATATTTTACCCACTTCAGTTCTAAATCTATTTCTTAGGAAAAATGTCTTTATATTTTTTACATTATTCAGCTTTTCAAAAATGTCTGATATCTCTTCAGCAAATCTTTATGCATAGAGTTGAAATATTTCTGAGAATCCTGTTAATTAATGAAACTGAAGGACAAAGCAGATAATGTATTCTTAAAATATTTTGATATCAGGGCCAGCAAGTGGTGTGGTGGGTAAGGGCACTGGATTCCCACATGACCAACCATGGTTCAAGTCCCAGACCTCCTGGTGGCTTGCTTTCTCACTTTCCCTTTCTCTCTCCCCCCTCTTTCCCCCTAAAAAAAAAAAAAAAAAAAAAAAAAAAAAAAAAAAACAACAAAAAACTAACAATAACAAATGGAAATAAATAAATTATTATTTTTTAAAAAATTTTTGATATGTTTTAATGTCTCTGAACTTGGTATTGCCTTGGCTTAGAATATTCTTCATAAAGATTAGTCTTTTTTTCAGGATCTCAAAAAGAACCCCCATTCCACCTCACCTAAACTGGCCTCCCTCATTTGTCTCTTGAAATTTCCTCTCTGAAATTTTTCACAATTCTTAATTATTTTTCCTTTTTATTGTTTTAACTGTTCGTGTTTCTAGGGACAGAGGGAGTCTCTCTTATTCTAGTGTAAAGTTCAGGTAAATATCAACTTTGCTTTTTTTTTTTTTTAACTCATGCTTTTCATAGTACCTGACACATGGTAGGACTCAATAAATACATGTTAACTAAATAATGAATGGAATCAACTTAACCATTCCTTTTTTAAAAATTGTCCACAATTCTTAACAGGTCACAATAACCTTAAGTGACATATTTTTATATGTGTGTGTAAAATCATATATTCTAAGGAAAAATCAAATATTCCAAAATCATATATTCTGTGTGTTCACAACTTATGTGAGAAAAATCAATTCTTATTTCTGATATAAAAAATTGTGGAGGCCCACCTACAATAGTGTGCACTGGATTCTACTGTTTGGTAAGGAGGCCACATGGAAGGTCAAGGTTTGATTCTCAGTCCATCCAAAAAAGACAGGCATATGGCCTGGGCTTGTCGTCTCAGCTATTCAGGAGGCTGAGACAAGAGGATTGGGACACAGTTAGACCCTCTATGAAACACTACAATACATGTATACATGCACATTCTACCAGCCAAAACAGTTGAGGATTTATGTCAATATTTATGCAATAGCAATATGAGAGCACAGAGTAATAACTTCAGAAAGAAGTGGTAACTCTTTTCACTTTGCCATCATTTACATTTTTGTCAACTTTAAAAAAGGAGAAAATGGTGAGAAAAATCTGTAAAGAGTTTACACACAAAAGAATACTTCAATGAAGGAAAATATGTCAGCTCACTATACCATATTTTGTTCTTTCAAAATATTACAAAATTGACATGGGACATAATGGTGTTTGATGTTCTAAGAAAAATACAGTATGTTTAGGAGACTGTATATGTGGTGTGGATGCATCACTTTGAGAACTATGTAAGGAACTGGTAATATTTCAAAAACGAAGATTGTTGAAATGGTGCATGTATATGCCTGAAATTACTGGTGTACCATAAATTTTTATTCTATTTTAAAAGGCCATTCACTTATCTTTTGTAGGCAATTATCACAGCTTATCATGAAGCCCTAGAGCTTCGATGATTAAGTCAATACATGTACATGAATAGTGTATAAATGTATTTAAGTATAGAGTTCTTGATATAACCTTAGGTGTTTTACATGAATATATCCAATGTTTTATTTTCTGAGGGAGAAAATGTATTTTTATGCCTCACCACACATACTATAAATATTATTTATGCTTATACTATATTCTGACCTTGCTTCACAACATTTAATTTTCTTGTATATGCAACATAAGAAATGCATCTTGTTAAATTCAAACTTGGTAAGAGTCTGACCCATGGACAAGTGAATTTCATCTCTCTCTCTATGCTTTACTGATCTGGTTAGATTATAGATTTCCTTTCATGTCAGTGAGGATTTTGTTCTGGAATTGAAGCCATGAAATGGAATGAGAATGAAGAAAATACCAAAGAAATATTGCTTAATTATACAGTTACTGTGAATCATTTTAGAAATATTTTTCTTTCTCAAATATAAATAAGGGCCAGAGGTGGTGTGGTGCTTAAGAGTGCTGGACTCCCACATGACCAACTGTTGTTTGAGTCCTGGACCTGTTGGCTTACTTTCTCACTCTCTCTCTCTCTCTCTCTCTCACACACACACACACACACACACACACACTCACACACACTGTCCTTCTCTAGTCAAATTAAAATAAATAAATAAATAAATAAATAAATAAATAAATAAATAAAAATAATTCCTAATAAATAAATAAACAAATAAACAAACACTCTGAGATTATTCAAAATCACAACAGATTAAAGCTGGTTTTATCCCCTAATTCAGGGATAAAGAACGTGAGACTCAAAGTGCTGGCTTATGGTCACATTTCATTCTCATTAGCAGAAGCAGGAATAGAACTAGTTCTTATTCCCACTCCTATGTCCTCAGACATCATTCATCTTTGCTGGTGATTTTAAGACACAGAAATAGCAGTGTAATAGGAAAAACTGAAAATGGATTTAATACAGAAGAACCATAGGCTCTTGCATTTCTTAGGTATGTGACAATCCTTGCGAAACTCCGATTTCTTATTTATACAATATCAGTAGTAATACCTAACAGAAGATGGCTTTCAGGAGGGAAATGAGATAATAGGGACTACATACAATGCCTGCCACATGGTAGGCCTTCAGTAAATTGTAGCTATTACTATTATGATTATTTGTGATTAGCATTATTTTCAGTTAATCATCACTATAAGCATGAGTAATCTCACAGCACAACAGCAAGGTTACAATCGCTGGGTGGGCAGAGCTCACCTGACACTGGAAGAGTTTTGCACTGTTTTGGCAGACCCTGCCTGCACCCCGTTTAGAAATAATTAGTCCTACTCAACAAAGGTAATCTGGAAATTGGCTCTCAGACCATATTTGCAATTTTATGTGAAGAGACATGATTCAATAT
>NW_006206544.1:2718531-2737544 GCF_000334495.1 Tupaia belangeri chinensis
CCTGTTGTCTTACTTTCTCACCCTCTCTCTCTCTCTCTCTCACACACACACACACACACACACACACACTCACACACACTGTCCTTCTCTAGTCAAATTAAAATAAATAAATAAATAAATAAATAAATAAATAAATAAATAAATAAAAATAATTCCTAATAAATAAATAAACAAATAAACAAACACTCTGAGATTATTCAAAATCACAACAGATTAAAGCTGGTTTTATCCCCTAATTCAGGGATAAAGAACATGAGACTCAAAGTGCTGGCTTATGGTCACATTTCATTCTCATTAGCAGAAGCAGGAATAGAACTAGTTCTTATTCCCACTCCTATGTCCTCAGACATCATTCATCTTTGCTGGTGATTTTAAGACACAGAAATAGCAGTGTAATAGGAAAAACTGAAAATGGATTTAATACAGAAGAACCATAGGCTCTTGCATTTCTTAGGTATGTGACAATCCTTGCGAAACTCCGATTTCTTATTTATACAATATCAGTAGTAATACCTAACAGAAGATGGCTTTCAGGAGGGAAATGAGATAATAGGGACTACATACAATGCCTGCCACATGGTAGGCCTTCAGTAAATTGTAGCTATTACTATTATGATTATTTGTGATTAGCATTATTTTCAGTTAATCATCACTATAAGCATGAGTAATCTCACAGCACAACAGCAAGGTTACAATCGCTGGGTGGGCAGAGCTCACCTGACACTGGAAGAGTTTTGCACTGTTTTGGCAGACCCTGCCTGCACCCCGTTTAGAAATAATTAGTCCTACTCAACAAAGGTAATCTGGAAATTGGCTCTCAGACCATATTTGCAATTTTATGTGAAGAGACATGATTCAATATTCAGTAATGGTTAGGTACTTTCAATTTTCAACCCTGAGGTCCTTGTGTAAATAGGATTGTTGTCGAAATGGAATAGAAGTTTTATGTGCAAAATGATGGCAGGAGCAGCCCCTTAATCACATTTACACAGAAAAGGAGGGGATTGTGCAGTCTTGTGAATGCCAACAAGTAGATGTGCTAGATGTGAAAATCAGGTCCTCTCAATGTGAATGTAAATATGAGCATGAAGAACTAGACATAGAGTTGTCTTTCCAGCCTCTATGTTTCATAAAAAGGAAATAATCCAAAGTTTGTTTCTTTTTCTCATGTTATGTGTGAGTAATACTGTTACTTCAAATAAGAGCATTAAAACAACCTGTGAACCAAGTAAGTTTCATAAGATTATCTAGTGATTGAGTAAAGAATGAGAAAATTAGGAATAAATTGTATGTGGGGTAAAATATTTTTGAAATCACAATCACTTTTATTATATAATAGCAATGCTAATGATTATGACAAATGCTTGATAGGTCAAATCACATATATGTTGAACTGTCATCTCTGACTTCAGAGTTTAAACTTTCGGCAAGGCTTTTACTGGAAAATATACTGTCATAGGAAGAGTATAAACTGTAATATCCCTAAAGCTCAGTTTCTCATTTTTAGAATAGGAGGGACTGTACCAAATAACCACTTGCCTCTTCCAATACTAAACTCTGAAAGCAATTCTGACACTGACTTAAAGACCTCAGTTCAAAGATAGAGGCTTCCTTCCTCCACATGGACACAGAGTCCAACAGGACTGAGGACTGAGGGAAGCTCTTCCACCCAGTGAGGTTCTATTATAGATCCAGTCAACTCTCAGGCGCAGTGGAGGATTTCTGAAGTGAGCTCAGAGATACTGCTTCCATAATCACAATGTATGTTGTTCCTGACACTTCTGGACAGCATAAACTTGGTTTTGACTTCAATCAGAAATCCTGAATTCAGAGCCACAATCAGACCTGCACTGTTTTGTAGAAATGAATCAGTTGCAGTGTGCTAACTGTTCCCTTGGTGGAAGTGATAAAAGTCACATCGCAAAATCAGTTTCCAGTTTCCTTTTTTTCAAAAAAAATTTTATGCTCACATATCTTGACACTTATTGTGACATTTGCATCACAAATTATCTTCTATCCATGTATTATCCAAAAGATGGTTAAAGGTATTCAGTGGTCTTCAAGCTTCAGGATTCCAATTTTGCAAAATCATAAAGATACATCCATTCCAAATTTCTATTGTTTAACCTATTCCAGAAACTGAAGTGCCTCAAAGTATAAATGACAGGATAATAGAACACTAAGTCTCCTGTGCAGTGAATATTATACTTTCATTTTGCACAGTAGAACTCAAAATGCCTCACTTTATGCTGATGGTGGGCATTTGAGAGTTTTTCATCCTCCTACAGTTAAAACATACGACAAAGTGGCCACTTGCAGAAAGAAATGAAGGGAATAAGTGAGCATGAAATTCATGGAAATTGAGACCATATTAAATACTAAGTGAGTGCAGTTCCATCTACATTTATTTGAAGATAAAATTTTAAATTTGCTATACCAAGAAATTCACATTGACAGATTACTACTTTGGTTAAAATCAGATACCTTAAAGGGAAACTCTACTAATAAAAAACAGATTGGAAATACAATAATCACCATAAATTAAAGTAAAACAAATATATAGATATGTATATATAACATTTAATAATATTAATAAATATTTATGGATAAATATACTACTATAAGAACTTAAATATTAAAGATCAATTTTTTTCAAAATAATTTCTGTTGCCATTTGGTTTACTCACAGAAAGCAAATTATATGTATATAGCAAAGTAAAAACAAAATAAAAGAAATGCATTTTTTCAATATAAACTTTAATACTTAAATTACATGATTCTGTACTATAACAAATGTGAAAAAACAAATTCATATAAATGTCCCTCTTACAGAAACATGGAGAGAAACCAAAATGAAGCTAATTCTTTCAGAACAAATTTCTTTAAACAAAATGATAAATTTTTACTGTGTTTTTTCTACTGATAAACAACATGTAAAGTTAAAGAGAAGAAAATGAAAACAGTAATCACCATATACTAAATATTGTTTTGGGAAACCATTTAAGTCAAACTAGATTTTTTTTTTTTTTGAGAGAGATTTTTGCCATAGGGCACATGCGCTCACCAGACAGAGAGAGACAGAGAGATAGAAAACAAAAAATCACCCCCCCGGGGGAGGGCCACGCTGCAGTCCCTTCTCCTCCATTCTCCTCTCAGGATCTTGGGCACACACACACATGCACCTGGCATAAGTTTTAAGTCACCGGGTACAGGATGAGAACCGCGGTCGACTACATGGGAGTCCAGCAACATAGCCATTACGCTAACTGTTGGTCCCTAGTCAAACTAGATTTTTATCTCTTCATTGAAAATAAGTAGTGTCATTCTTGTTTCATAGGCCTAGCTTCTCAAACAAACCAGTATAATTAAGTGTAAATTATTCAAAATGTTATTTTACACCCTTTAAATGTTTATTTATTTATGTCTTCCATAAATGAGAGACAGAGAAAGAAAGAGACAGGGACTCCCATCACGTCTTCACACCATGGACATTCCCCATTCTCAGTCTAGTAGGATCTTAGACATGCACATGGAGACCTTGGGATGTGAACTCAGGACCTCCTCATGTGGCCTCAGCATCTCTGAGTCTAATGTTATTCCTGCAACAATGCAGCTGGCATTACTGAAAATATTAAACAGTAATGTATCTAAATATACTTAACGGATGTAGACAACATCCTAGTGAGAGAAGAGGGATTCCATTTCAAATATTAAGAAAGAGATAAACTAGAATTAAAGTTAATAAATCAGAACAGAATTTCTAATTTGATCTAAAGTGTCTTTTTAGAAAAATAGAATGTAAGATAAATGTACATAAATGATAAATTTATATTTTATGGGTTTTTTTCTCTACATCAGGCTAAGATACTGAATCACCTAAAAGTTGGATATTTTGTATGTGTTTATGTTTTACTGAGATGTAAAAGCAGGAGTTTAATGCTCATGTGATAGTCTTTTATCATAGCCCAGCTTAAATTGGCAACATTTAATTTCCATTCATTTAGCTATTAAAATGTTTTGGGTTGTGTTTATAGATTTTAATACTAATAATATTAGTATTAGAACAGGATTACAATTATTTGGATACCTTGCTTTATCATCCTCTAAAGTGTTTCATGATTAGTTTTTCTGCTTTATTAGCATTTGATAAAATTCTGTGCACTAAAATGTCAGCCCCATAGATTCATGAACGATTGCAAAAACATCAGGGAGTAGCATTTATAATGTACAGCAATCCATTTTGATTCAAGAAAATAGACTTGTTACTGTGTGCCATTTTTGGATCGTATTTTTATGTAATTTAAGGTAAATGCTAAAATTATGATCTTGCTTGATATTTACTAGCAAGCCAGTTGTGGCATTAAAGTTGATAGAGATCAAAGAGAAAAAACAGAAAATAGAGGTAAATAAAAATACTTTGACTTAACAAACAGGTTACATACAAAATTTTCTATTTATTATGCTAATTTTAATACTAGGCTTAGTACCTGACCTAACTATGCTTTCACTTTTATTTTCTTCATGTCTCTTTCTTCAGTTATCTTCTCCTGTACAAACATTTCATGTTTTCTTGTTTATTGTTTTAAAAATGTATGTTATACAAATACTATTTAAGAGTTTTAGGAAACAAAAAAGAATTCAGAATTGTGTACTCCTATGTCAGAAACCAGTATCTAAAATTTAAAGCTATTTTTAACTTTAGTCTTAATGGTTATTTAATAATTACTACTTATTATGTATTAATTTACCATATAATTATGATTATAACAGTTTCCTATAATAAATAACAATCCTAGTAATAGTTCCTAATACAATCTATCACACATTCTTGAATGGCAAGATAGCATTAAATAATAAATTATGTGGTATTTTAAAATGTAAAGCAAGAATATATTTAAATATTCAATTTTTATAAATTTTATTTATTACAAACTTTAAAACTTAAACTATTTAAATTAGAATTCAGCCAATATAAAATAATGCATTTTTAGGTAAACACTTGCTTAAATTTCTTTTTATCATAAATCTTCTTTTATAGGCATATTAAAAACTTTCAAAATAGTATAAAGTAGCAGTCTGCAAATAAAATGTTTAAGAGTTGTAACTAAATAAATTTTGTAAAACACTGTGACCTTTTCAGAAAAGAGATGTTAAACCATTACGGTTTTATTGTTAACAATTAGTAAGGCTCACCTCTGACATCCTTTTTTTCAGCTACCAACATAGTACTGCGTGTAAAATATAAACTCACAATTATGAGATTATCAGTGGTATAGAGGTCCCACCAGAAGCCAAAAGCTGATGTGGCACAAAAAACCAACTTTTTAAAACTGACATTTCCTTCATAAATTGTTTAAAATAATATTTGTTACTATAAAAAGTAAGTGAGACATAAACAAAATAACTGAACACCTTTGAATCTACCACACAAGTTAAGATAAACTTCAATAAACTGAAACATTTAATAAAAATGCAAGAGAAGAATAAGCTGTCTTTGACATTTCTGAATTTTAAGTACCTCCTCTGCTTAAATATAAGCTACTGGGTTCTTAATTTGCATCCTTTTTACAGTCAAATTCCTTTTGTTTAAGGACTAAAGTAGTAATCTTTAAATTAGTGTCTATTTAATTTAAAACTAAATTCATCACACTATAGGCCTGCTAGAATGATTTCATTTTCCTTTCTGGTTAATCTGAAGTGCTTAATCTTAAAATGTTAACTGTCAAAATAATGGACCTTTTCCCCTCCGTAAGAATAACTTGGATTACTTATAAATCTCTTGTCAATCATTCTATCTAAACTGGGTGTGCATAAATTGTCCCACCACTGTGACTCTCTCTTAACTTGAATGTTTAAGTTTGGACAGTGTTGCTCATTTCTACCATGAAAAGGAAGTAAGATCATATTCTAAAATGGGTTTACATTCTACTGCTTATAGCTGGAATGTGTTTTTAAAGAGGGAAAGAACTATTATATGATCAAGTAACGAACAACTACAAAGATAATGTTTGAGACATAGGAACACTAAAGAAAACATCAATACATTAAAGTACAAAATAAAATACTGCATAATTTATTATTTAATGCTCCTCATAATGCTTTATTTATACATATTAGTAAAGGCTCTATTTTTACTAAGAAATATTATTAATCAATTCATATGCTGGCTTTTTATAATGAATGTGATCAAGTATATGTACCTAACATAAAAACACAGTGCATCATTAATAAAAAGAATACTTTAGACTGAAAAAAAAAATCTCAGTGATGTTTACAGTCAGTTATGTCAATGTTAAATCGAAGGTAGTTTTGGATTATTTTTTGTGTTCAATGCAAAAACCAGCCTTTACCAATCAGGGAACTAGACCAGGTCTTATCATTAATGAATCAAAGAACTCGTTTAGGTATTACAGGCTAGAGTGACATAGTGTTAACAGTCATTCTTTTTTAATATTAATTTAAAGCAATGAAAAAGAAACAATATACTGCATATTGGAACTGCATCTCACACAGTCTAGCCATTGAATTTCTAGCATTTCCATGAACGCTTGAATCAAAAGCTGCAGTCTGAAATATTAAGGACATATGAGACAATTTCCAAGTAGCACAATGAGTATCCCCATAGTCTAATTGCTTAACCAATAGCATTCATTTATACTATCATATAACCATTAACCTTCCAAGTAAATTTTCATCAAATACAGTTCTAATAAATATACTTAGGAAATTTATTCCATACCACTCTAACACTGGAACATTTTGTAAAGGTTTAAAGAATTTTGTCTGAACAATTCTCTTACAGAAAGAAGAATTTTTTTAATTCTCTGTATGATTAAAAAAATGATTGAGAAAATTTTAATAATGGCCCAGGGAACAATCTCTCTCTCCCTTCCCAACTCTCTCTTCTCTTTCTCTCTCTCTCTTTCTCTCTCACTCACACACACACACACACACACACACACAATTTGAAGTTCTTATTCAATGCTGTTTGCCTTTTATTAAAAATAAAAAAGATGATTGTTCTAGCTTCTAAATTGATACAAAATTAAATACTAGCATAAAATTGGGACAGCTACCAGAATTACCAAAATAATAACTTGAAATAAAAGAGGATTTAAGTTCTGAAAAAATTTAATAGTATTGTATTTTAAAAGATATTAATAATAAGAGTATGATATATTACTAATAAGAGCACTATGCAAATTCTAAATAAATAGAACTCAAAATAAACTAGAATATTTGAAAATTTAAAATATTTCCCAAATGTAGAATTTGATGTCAAGTAGTCTTGATTTTTAACTTAAAATATCTGTCATAGTTAATAATTAATAACTTACAACTATAGATCTACAACAGAGCTTAAATTAATGGCATCAGTGTTGCATAGAATCTCACTTCAATTGTGATTCTAGCAGGTATCAGAATTGAGTTTGTTAAAATACAGATTAGGTTAGGAGGTTCCCACCTCTGGTGGGCCTGTATTTGCTCTGATCATTTGCACTTCTAACATATTTCCTTTATATACATTATTTATTTATTTATTTTCATTTTTTTGTATTTGTTTTTACTATAGGGCACATGCACTAACCAAAGAGAGACAGAGATAGACAGTGAGAAATCATCCCCCAGGAGGGATGGCACACAGCACATAATCCCTTCTACTCCATTCTCCTTTTGGGACTTGGGGCACACAAGAGCACAAGCCCGGAGTATTTTTCAAGCTTCCGGGTTCAGGACTTGAACTGTGCTTTAACTAAGTAGGTTTCGGCAGCCTTAACGATGCCACCAGCTGGCCCGTTACCATATTTTACAAGATGCCCTGACTACTGATCAGGGACCCCATTTTGAGAAATTTTCTGCCTGGCGCTTCTAGCATTTTCTTTTTTTATAAAATTACTTGCTTTATTATTACAATTTTATGAAAGAGAGAGAGATTTTTGACAGGGTCTCCATATCACAGTTGTCCTGTCCCAGCCTCCTACTTAGACTACAGGCACTTGCCACCATGCCTGGCCTGTTTAGATTGGGCTGGAACTGAACCCGAGTCTCCCTGTGGACGGGGCCTCAGAATAGCAGCATGTTAGCAATGTGCACCACTGCAGCTAAGCCAGCATTTTCCTCCATAAAGCTTATCATTATGTTCTCAAAATATATTTTATGACTCTGAAATATTATTAATAAATTTAGGAATTACATTTATGGACTATCATTTTGCAATAACCAAAATGTATTTTCTAATAATGATGTATACACAAATAATTTTTCCTGGGACATCTATGATCATGCCTAATTATTTAGTGTGTTATACCAACTTAGAACTGATCATAGAATAACTAGTGTTCTGAGGTTAAAAAAAAAAGAGTACTTTATCCTTTTCCTGCCGGATGACCCCTTGGTCTTTCCTGATCTGAAAGACCGTCTGTACTCTAAGGAGAAAAAAGAAAGGCAAAACCATTTCTAGAAAGGACTTTTATTACTATATCTATGATATGGGACTTCTGGTGAATAAAGACAACGGTAACGTCGTAAAAACAATTACTTTCATACAAGTTAATATTTTTATATTAATCATAAGCTGGAAAGTTCCTTGAAAGGAGTATGTTGCTTCCCATTCTTTGGAATCCCCCAGAGCTTATGATGGGTCGGATTACAAGAAGCCCTGTAGGCCATAATGCTTCAGGGGCAGTCTGTTCATTATTCCGTGGTAACCCCAGCAGTTACTGAGTCATTGGGTTTGACACATTTTTGTATAAAAAAATAGGAAAACACATCATGACTTTCCCACGACCTAACAGAAGAATGCCAGGTACACAGTAGGTACTTATGTTGATAGACCCGAATATATGCCTCACGAAAAGTCCAATGGTATTTCCCCGTTTATTCTGAAAGACATTCTAACTCTTTTGAATAGACAACCTGCTTTATCTCAGCATATCAGTTGCTGTAAGATGAAACATGGGTTAGTCTAAGTGTCCTTGCGCTCAGGCAGATAACTTAGTGTTAAATTGGCCTTATGTTACTAATTTACCCCTGTCTGTGCTACAGAAATTTTAATAAAATTGTTTCTACATTTTAAAAAATGTTTTCTTGTGTATTTTTTAATAAGGTAGATACGGCTTTATACACATAAAATTTTTTAAAAACATGCATATCATCATGTTTACTTGTAATATAAGCTACAGGTTTAATAAGACTTAGAATGGTGAGAGACAGATTTGGTTCTGGTTATAGCTGTGAGAAGCAGCTTTATAACCTAGTTTGAGGACTTTTGAGGTTTAAATAGGACTGTGTACTGCCCTTAAAATGTTAATCTATTTTCTGTTCCTAAAGTACACTAACTCAGATATTACCTTTGTTTTTGCATCAGCTCAAACTGAGAATTTTACTCCAAAACATAAAAGGAAGATTAACAGCATCCACCCAGTGACAGCTGAATCTCATTACAAAGAAAAAAATGAACATGAAACCCAGTGACCAAAAAGTTATGCAAGGGTTCACTCCCTTCACTGACTGGTAACCTGAACACCCAGGAAAAACAATTACAGCATGTAGGATGTGTAACAGGGGAGAAACTGTAATAACACCATAAACCCAAATGTTTTGATAAAGCCAAACTAATTTTTTCTAACTCAGTATGAAAAAACACTAAAGAGAAAATACAGAAGTCATTTAAAGGCTTTTTGTAAAAAGAAAAAACAATTAAAAAGGAAGGAAAGAAGTAGAACAAGAAAAGGGGATGACCAAAGGAAAATTCCTGCTCTGCATCAATTTTTTTGGTTTGTTTATTTTTTCTTCCACAAGAGACAGAGAACGTCAGAGATAACAAAAGAGAGCAGAGAGAACATCTCACAGTAGAGGCTGTGATTCACCTCACCCAGACCCAGCTCACAGGCAAGCTTATGCCTGGCATAAGCACAGATGTCTCTGGACAGAAAACTGGAACATTCTCACGTGGGTCAGCGTCACAGAGCATCCTGTGGTACCCCTGCAGCACCGTCTGGCCCATGCACCTGTTTTTCATATTGACATCCAGTAAACACACCAGTCCCTGAGACACAACACAAAGGCCAGGTGGTTGTGACCTCCCAACTGACTGTCTCTGGAAAGGCAGCCCACACCACCACACTAGTAAGGCTGCTTCTGCCAAGTATTCAGTAACTTCAAAGAAAAATTAGGATGGGGGGCTGTAATGATGCCGAGCACGAAAGACTGCCTTTCTACTTCCTTCTCCCGTTCCTCATAAACTGAATGAACTGTCGTTATAAAACAACATACTGCTGAGTTAATGTAATTTAAAAATTTACAGCAGGTTGTATGCCTGGAGGCACATTATGGGGCCACCTGTAGGCATCTAATTCCACTGAAAATAATAAATAATTGTGAAGAATTCCTCAGAGTCTAGAGGAAAGTGGATAAGAATCGTGTTGCTCGTTCACTCCAACACGGATTCTGCTGTGGAGGAGGATTAGAGAACTGTACTCTTTCCAACAAATATGAGTAATCCGTTTCCCCACAAAAGAGCCCACTAAATGCTACGCTGGACACCTGGGTGCCAGATCCACACAGTCATTTTTTGTGTGTGCACTTTCAATAATCCACCTGCAGAAATTACCCAGACTGTTGCTTAATATAGTATATTGATCCATTTAAGAATTTTTCTTTTTTACAGTAAAGAGAGCTATTTTCTTTGCCTTTCTGCATCCTTTTATCTCGTTAAAGGCTCTTTCTCCTATTTGACAAAGATAGTGACCATAAGAACACCCCTGACATGACTCCAAGCATTTTGAGGGGAGAAATTAATACATGCATTTTAGCATTGCTCAGAAACCTTGACCTTTTATGGACTGGAAGGTAAAATTAATTTACCACAGAGCTGCTTTAAAAAAAAAAAAAGTGAAAGTTTGTTATTCTGTTTTTGCCAATAGGTGGATGGGTTAGTACTGACCAGCAACATCTTAGAATGTATAGGAGAGTCTTAAAAAAGTTCATGCTGTAATATGAAAACTGACATGTGGGTTTCAGAGATTTTTTGCACTAAAATAAATTTGTACTTTAATTTCATTTTTCCACAAATGTTTTGAAGTCTACTGGTATAGTAGTTATTTTAGTTCATACTCTACTATAAGGTTAGCGAGATTTTACATATATGTGAATGTGTTTTCTTTAATTAAGTTCCAAAGGCAAATCTAATTTTTGTTCAACTAGGTTATAAATTACCTATAAACTTTATTAATGTAACCCAGGTCTTAGAAGTATTGCAAATACTGCTTGGAGTTTAGATCTGTGACAACCTTTTCCCACAACGATCACATGGCTTTGAATTAAGAAAACTACATTTAAATTATCATTTAAGTACCGAAGATTGGATTTTCAGTGGTATTAAGGTTGACATTTCCTTTCTATTTGTACTACAGGAAGGGTTAATAAGGTTTGCATAACCTTATTCTTTGAGGCTTTTCGGCAGAGTATTTCAGGATGGCTGCCAAAACAGATTTTAACCCTTTTAATCATACTGTTAATAACCACATCGTGCACAGTACAGAGCATACTGCACACAAGGCAATGTGGCTCTCAACACAATTTGATCTGATATCCAATCAAGGAAGGGTTCCTAGAGTCGCTTGCCATTTTAGTTGCTATGGTGAGTTTCATATTTTGTGGAAACCACTGCTAGATGTCTTAAAATAGACCTTTGCCAAGAACAACATTGGTCCAGTGGCATATGCTGGCAGAGCATAGCAAGGTTGCTCCAATTCCCTTCCTTTGTTTTTTCCTCTCCCCCCTGGGGCAACTGCTCCAAGCATCAGCCCACTAGTCTGGCAGGCTGAGAATCCAGAAACTTGCTGCTAATTACAATGTTGACAATTCCCAACCTGTTTACTGGCGCCAGCAATCAAACTACATCCTCTTGAGTGAACCAAAAAGCACTTGCTGGCTTTAGCTTCCTGAGGTTCCAAGCTGGCTGTATTAATTACTGTTAACGTAAAACTGTATGTTGTATACTAGAAGCTTAATTAGCTGGTTTGAGGATTAAAATTTTATTCTTTACTTATTTTAAAGCATTCTGTTCTTGACCAAATTATGTGAATCCATAAACCAGCTTTCCTGGGACAAAATGTGGATTATTTTAGGTGTGGCTTCTCGGAGCCAATTTTGTCACCATATGATCTTAACTAAGCACCCAAATACATCAGAAGAAAATAGCATTTATCTGTCTGCCTACCTATGTATGTATCTTTTTGTTCATATTTGTCTTAGAGTTGTAGCTATAATTTGTTTTTTAAACAAGGAAAATAATGGGCATAATTATTTAGTTATAGTTTATGGTTAATGAAAAAGGAAAATCTTTTGATGGGGACAAAATAGTTAAAAGGATTTGATCCTTCTATCTTAGGGAATTTTAAAACAAAGATATTTACTTACTGCATTTTTTTTTTCTAGTAAACTCACTGTTATGACACAGATCTGATTAGGGAGCAGTAGTCTTTCGAGTATAAGGAACATGCGTCTTTAAAAAGTTGAGTGACCACAGAGTAAGAAATCACCCTCTCAGATCCCTAAATGGTTAGCATTACAGGCAATCCAGTCATGTCAGTGACAGGTCACCCTACAATTTTCATAAACAGCACAAAACGGTAGGGACAAGTTTTGCAAATTTGAGCATTTTTTTTATTTTGAGAGGTTTTTGCTATAGGGCCCCTGTGCTCGCCAGAAAGACAGAGAGAAACAGAGAGACAGAAAGTGAGAAATCACTCTCCATGGGGGATGCCACACTGCAATCCCTTCTCCTCCTTTCTCCTCTTGGGATCTTGGGCACGCATGCACACGTGCCCGGCATGAGTTTAAGCCACCAGGTCTGGGATTCAAACCATGGTTGATTACATGGAAGTTCAGTGACATAGCCATTACACTAAATGCTGGTCCCCAGAATTGAGAATTTAACCTTGATTCTGCTCTAATCCAGGAGCTGGTATGCCTGTATCTATTCAACTAGAAAACTTTGAATGTTTAAAATAGAAAAAATTGAGATAGATTAAACATAATTTTAAATTATATATTTAAATGTTACTTTATTTCTATTCTTTGATGTGAGAACATTATTAGGTCAGCGTTATTTAGTAATTTTATTTTAACTTTTCATTTCATATACTGCATGACAAATATTTGTGAATCCAATCTTTTAGCCAATATTTGCATTTGGAAACTTATTAAATTGAGTTAATGTAATTATAATTAAAATTTTCCTCATTTTACTGAATGTTTGCAACTAAAAGGTCATTATTCCCTTAATTATGATTTATATTTGTTTTTACATCAATATTAATTTAGCTTATAAAATATTTTTAATTTTTGAATACCCCTAACTAAAAGCACACTAAATGGTTGTGGAATAGATTGGTACATTCACATGTTTATATACCATTTGCAAGTGTAAAAAGTTTAAATTAGATCAAATAGGTAAAAAGAAAAAATCATTGGATAGCTTGAAAAATATAAAATCATTATCAGATGTGGCCATGCAGTAATACAGGGGTAAAGTGTGACACACTGTATAAAGCTAACCTACAAGGTATTATTGTTAGCTTTTTTTTTTTTTATGGTTTTTGTCATAGGGCACAAGTGCTCGCTGGAGAGACACAGAGAGAAAGACAGTGAGAAGGAAAGTGAGAAATCACCCCCCAGAGTGAATGATCATGCCTCAATCTCTTCTCCTTCATTTTCCTCCTGGGATTTTGGGCACATGTGCCCAGCGTGCTTTTCAAGTCTCCAGGTCCAGGACTTGAACTGTGGTCAGCCATGTGGGAGGCCAGTACATTAATCACTATGCCATCTAGTGGTCCCACACATGGCAAGGTTTTAGGTTCAGGGTCAGAGACTTCCCTGAGTACACTAGATGCACACAAGCCTATGATCCAGGGGCTGACACTAGAGGGGTAGATCCTGGCAACAGTACCTGTGGGAGTTGCTGTCTCTTTTTCTCTGTCTCTGTAGCTCTCTTTCTGATGGAAGAAATAATAAATAAACCTTAAAAAAGCAATTATTGTCAGACATTAGGAGTAGTAAATTTGTAAGAAAAAATTTAACACCGAAGTTTAAATTTGACATATTTAAAGGAAAGCATCCAATGAGAACTTAGAAGATGAGTCCCAAATAGTATCTGATGTCCATTGAGAAATTATTCAGATTCTCTGTGTTGTGAGAGAACTTTATATGTAAAACACAGAAGGTATATTATATTCTGAAGAACGTTTAAATTTTCCTTAACTACTAAATATCATATGAATTTAGTATGGGCTTACATTAGACTAACTGTTTTTTCCTCCATATAAATAATGGACTGGAAAATAATTATATCAAAGAAAACAAATGATCACGTGGAAATGCTATGTCTTTGGAAATAAAAGCCCAATCCAGAGGACACACATGTCAATCCTCTAGATCTTTACCAAGGTTAATTTTAAAACAGCCCTTCTCCCTAAAATTTAAGTCAGAAGTAGTGAATAGAAAAAATAAAAATGAACTAAACTCTTAGGTATATGTATCTGCATTTTATATCAGGAAATACTACATATAATCTTAAACAAATTTTCCTCAGTTACTTTATTTCTAAAGTATGAATTCAAATATAACATCTATCTTTCCAATACAAAAGCGAATAAAAAGGCTCTCTTTTAAGCCATGTCTCTCTTAGGCTTAATCTCTACAAGTCTGTCTTTTTAGATTGATATTCTTTCCTTTGACTTGAAAAACATCCAGATTTTCTGGCTTTTGTACATATAAGTAAGGCTTATTTTACTCAGACATTATTTCTATTTTGAACTGATTCACAGTTCTATACCAGAGCATACCTTTTTGACTAAGTAAAGCAAGAACTTTTGTAATTTATACTATTAAATAATTCCTTCAATATAGATAAACTATATAAAATCAATAGTGACAACTGCTCATCACAACTGGAAAGAGGGCACTAAATAAAGAACACAATGTCTTCTAAACTTTCCTAAAATTAATATTTTTCAGAGTGTATTAGTACCAACTATTAGTTCTACCAATAAAATAGTCACCAGGTATTTCATTATAGTTTCTTAACTACATCACCCAAAACTGCACATCCCTCTGTACAGTCCACGACTGTAATACTGTTACCTGCTATCGTTGTCCCTTGCCTCTGGTCCAGTGCAGGTGTTACCTGCACAAACTTCCACATTGAAAAGCGAAACCATCTCAAAAGTTTAACCCTAGCTGCTATTTTTTAATAAATGTAGCATTCACAACTAACAAAAACCTGTTTGCTTCTGGTAAAGAATCCTATTTTGACTCTCAATAATACTAAACAATCTTGAAGCTGTCTTTTGGATAACCACACCCAACCACAAAAAAGGCAAGTGAGATAGTTTAATAAAGTAAAAGTAAATGGCTTCCAAATCTCACACTCCTAACCCCAAATATCTCTATGAAACAATTGCTTTTGAAAGATTAATAGAATTTTTATTTAACCTATTCTCAAAGTTTTAAATGGACATAGTGTTTCATACCCATCATTAAACTGTGAATGAGCATTATGTAAATTTTCTGAATGCTGCAATAGCTGATAAACCAGATAATTTAAATTTGTAGAGAATGATTATATTCTTTTACGGTTAAAAGGTAACCTTATATTTACTCTACTTGGAACATACATGAAAGTCAGACCTTTCAAATTATAATTTAGCATACGTTCACAGTAAATAATTTTTTAAGTTCTTGAACAAACCCTTAGTCTTAAAAATACATCTATCATACCAATTACATTGCATAAGGTGCATTTCTGTTGACTGTTTAACATTTAAGAACTCGTATATGTATTTACACATTTAATATTAAATCTCAAAAGTTACTTATTTATTTAAGAGTTATGTCTGAGAATCAGAGGAAATAAATTTTTCTTAATCAAGAATAACTTCAATGTTATTAAACAAATCTCAGAGTAAGGATTTACATGAACACTGAAATAAATGTGTACAGTGCAATAGCTGTTTTATGTAATAGCTGCTTTAAAAGAACGCTATGGTGAAAATTGTAAAAATCTTTATTAACTTATGTCCTGAAAGAATATCACTGCTTTTACTAAATCAGTAAATATTTCTACACCTCCATTGTATGCCAGGCACTGGACTGGGAAAAAGGCTTTACCATTAGACTAGAATTGAATATTCTAGACAAATATTGGTCCTTTTTAACAAAATGGGGGGAAAACAAACACAGTAATTTCCCCGCTCCTCCAAAAATTGTAATTATATTTAATAGCATAAACATTTACACACAGAATAAACATGTTAAAAGGCCAAGTGTTTATTCTTGATTATCCCTGCAATCATATATATTGACTTTGAATAGAGTTGTTTGTGGTTTGGTCTCATTATGCTGAAATGTTTTTGAGGATGGATCTATGGTTTGAGGAGCTTCAAATTTATTATACAGATGAACACATCCAGGCATTCCCACAACAACACATCAGAATAAATCTGTACATCATTATTTGGGGGCTTTTCTTTTCTAGGAACACTTTGCATTAATGGAGAAGGGTGAAAAAGTAACAAATGTTTCTATGTGTTTCATGGTTTAAAAATTTACATAAAAATCCTAAAAAGCAACTTTTTGTTTGATAGCAAGAATAAACATGTTGGTGGATTCCTTTGAAAAACTTAGGTCTTTTAAAAAGCTTCATTCTTAGTTGTGGCATCGAGTTGTACACTATCTATACATATAATTATGAGTAGAATTCAGATGGGGGAGTGGAGAGGCCAGAGGCTTTCTTTGAAATTAAATTCTAAAGAGGCAGCCAGTCCTCAGGAGACTCTAAATTCGGCCCTTCCGGTGGATAAGACAACTGGGGACAAGGGAAGCTGTGTGTCTGGTTCACTCCACAGATTACAATGAACCTGTACTCAAAATCACTTTTCATTTTTACTCCAAAGTTCTTTCCATCAAAGAGTATACTCTCTCCCCTTAAGTGTCATATAATTAAAGGGGAAAAAACTGAAATGTGAGGCTCCTCACAACTTCCTCAATTCTCTAATTTGCTTTGTCTTTGTAAACACTATCAAAGCATATTTAAATAACGGTTATGAAAACAAACTGCATGAAAATGGATCCACAACGTCATCATTCTATAACTTTACTTCCTCAGTAGTTACATGCAATATAATCTAGGATATTTGTAAGTCTTATCATAATATATTCCTATTACAAAGAAAAAGATCTTTTTCTCAGGTCTGCTTCTGACAGCATACTAGACATAAAATTACTCATTCAGTCAATCATTCTTGGAGTTCAAATAATAATGGAAAATGTAAGGTAGATATATAGAAACTATTTTAAATAAGTAACTTTATCATGGGATTTGAAACAGTTCTTGAAGTTGGTCACATTTACTCACAGAGACAAAAGTAGACTGAAACAATTTGTTCTCACTTATATAGTGAATGTAAATTTAAAAAGCAAAATTGTCAGGAATATCAATATTCCAATTAAATTAGCCAATTTTTACAAAAATATTTTTAGGACCAGTATTTCACAAGAGCACATGTTTTATTCGAGTTTACAAATAGGCACTACTTTCACATTATAAACTTATTTTACTATTGTAATATAAGTTGTCAACTTCGTAAAAAGTATATTTAAGATATAAGTTGTATTTGAATTAAGGACATAGTATTCACAAATATATTTCAGCAATGTATGTGTTTTTAAGTTTGAAATTTAATTGGATGAGATTAAGTATTGATTTTAAGCTAATAAAATAAAGGTAGTAAGTCTTATTTAAAATCCTTTGAACTGAATGTTTTAAAATTCAGTTATTTTTAAAGCTTTAAAAAAAATTTGGTTCTAGCTATAGCTGGCATGTGTATAAGTTTTCAGATAATATGGAATGTTGCTCAATCTTGAAAGGTAATTTCCACAAATAAAATATGTGGAAAAGTTTCTTTGTGCTTAGATGGGAATTAAAATCTTTTTCATTGATTTTGAGGATTGGATTGTCTTACTTAATGTACATTATTATTTACCAGAATAAAACAGAACTCAGAACTCAAAAGATTTTTATAGCCACAAATTTGTAACTTGGGCAATAGAAATATTAAGGATACATTGGTTCTATTGTTAGGCTGCAATCAAACTCAACTTACTACCAGGTACTGAACAGTTTCAGAAACTTAAAATTTTGTAATATCTCTTTCTTTAGCTTATCATTTTTTGAGTGAAGTGCAATGTTTTCTCAATTAAAAAGCTTATTTTATACACTCACGCAAACTGTTTTGTAGATTGAAATTCAAGACTGAAAAATCATGATTTGACATATAAATGCCAAGAAGAAAAAACATCTCAAAACATTTAAAAAGCAAATCACACTACGAAACTATTCATTTAAAACCTATTTGACATTTATGCTATAGTTGTATAGCTACCAACAACTAAATGTAATAGCTAAATGAAAATAAAAAATCTCAAAGTATTCTGGTACATTAACAGATTTCTCTCCTTATTAAAATTATTTCCAAAAGAATCTTACTTTTGAATAGTAAGTCTAAGATGCAGAATGTACTGCTTCCTAATGCTGTGAGAATATCTGTCATTTCTGTGATACAATGATTACTGCACCTGTACTGTCCTGGAAAAATGGTGAATAATTGTGATGGTCTTACACTGTCTCTGTTCTATGTACCTAGTCCTTCTCCTCTGCCCTACATAAGACACAAAAATATTCCCCCACATACCCATCATCTCCACCTTCATGGTCTATTTGATATTTGAACTTTTCCCATTCTTCATTTGGAATAGAATAAGAAGAATTATAACATAGTTTCTGGAATTTTCCATCCATCAAAATACTACTTCATCATTGCTGTCTATTGCCTGAACTGTTATTGAGGGGTGTATTCTGGTTCTAGATTGGCACTGCTGTGACACCAAGAACCACATCCTTCTAGGACTAACAGTGGCCTCAGGGAAAGAGCCTAGCTCAATGATAACAG
>NW_006206544.1:2737748-2740832 GCF_000334495.1 Tupaia belangeri chinensis
AAAGAGCCTAGCTCAATGATAACAGTAATTTATTAAAAAGTATAGTTAGTCAGAGTCATTTGTCCATTGCTGTCTGTATTTTTTTTTTAATTCACATAAGAGTTTTCACGATCCTCCATGAATCTTTAACCTTCAATACCATTATTCCCCACAATTTATTCAAGTAAAAGCATCAAAATGCAATTCATATAAACAAAAAATAAGTGCATTCCTTGCAGAATGCAGTTTCTATCAAGCTCCTTACCTGAGACTCAGTAGTAAACCATCAACCAATATGACGTTTCTTATACCTATTAATGAATATCACAGCATAAAATTGAGTGTTCATAGACATTATAAAAACTTCTATTGGACACTTTAAGTATCCCATTGATAAAGCATAAATTGTGATTCTAAAAATATTAGTATTGAGACAGGCTTGATTAAAACAAAACTAGTGGACAAAAGTAATTTTCATGCTTTTTTTCCTCCCCTCTATTTTGCCCTCAATATTGCTGTCAAATGAATAGTCTCATCTGTATCAATATTCTTTTTTCAGACAGAAGTCTTTCCACTTTTGTAAAACAAAACAAAACAAAACAATTTCGAAAAAGGATGCTTACCCCTCTGGTATTTGGACATCAACTGAGAAGGGACCCAACAATTAATACTACTTAATAGTTCTTAGGTCTAGCATGAAAAGCACAAACAAGCACTTTGCATTTCTTTCATCTTAGCAATGGCTACTGACAGGGCAAAAGCAATTAATTAGCTAGTGGTGATGTTATTTGAAAATTTTATATTCTGGGGGAAAAAGTACTTCTTTATAACAAGAGCATTTACCTGCAGTACTTTCACATTAGTAAAGTTTTTTTTTTCCCTCCTTATCTTAAAAAAGTCTAATTAAACACCCCTCCCCCCAAAAACAGTCTTAATAAGAACCAGCACAGTCAGACCAACACCTAATGGAAACTTTTATAAGAAAATAATTCTGTAAAGGAAGGAAACCAAGATGTAAATATTTAAATCACTTAAATAAAAATATCAAAATACTTTTTGTTGTCCATGAGTAGAATTCTCCTTCAGATTTCATCACTAACGCTTGCAAATATCCCATTCTAAAAATTATTATGAAGCAAGTGAAATCCTAAGATAAATTGCCTCGAAAGAATGGAATAAAGTAGGTTGTTTTGCGAAAGTTTTTCTCTTTTCTTAACAAATGCTGGAGTATTTCACCTTCCAAATCTCACAACTCCTATCACCAAATCTCCAGGTCTCTTTCTGCCTCTTAAACCATATACACTTCTTAGCTTGCTAATCAACAGGAAGCCAACCTTCCAGTGCTCACCTGAGAACTAGGCTAGTACTTTCTCTTTACTTTTCTAATTTTCCAATGAAACAATGCCACCAGTAGACTTACTGCATTTTGTAAAATTCTTAACAACCACAATATTTAAAAGCCCTTAACCACCAACTGGTGGATTCCTACAGAAAGGATAATTTATGGAACAATGAAGGAAAGAACAGTAGTTACACATTCTCATGCTAGTGACAGAATTTCCGCACATAGACAGCATCTGTTTTCTTTCCTACTTTAACTCATTCTTAAAATGGATTCGCCCCCTGAGCTTCTGAGAATGACCCCACCCGTTTTCCCTGGGTGTAGAGAACCTGGGACTAACTGTGGGATCAAAGACGGTGGGGTGGGATTAGGCAGGAAAAGAATCTTAAGTACTGGAAGATGGGTGAGTCCCAGGATGGGAAAACAGGAGGAAGTGCGAGTCTCGCCAGAGTATCTCGCTCTTCACCTCTGCAGGGTTCATAGCTCTCTGGAGGGCAAGAACCCAGGGGGCCAGATTCACTTTGTGCCTGGGAAAGACCATCCTGCAGAGGCAAAAGGTGTCCAGGGAGCAAACTCAGCTCTGAGCACGTCCAGGAGTGCCGCTGAGAGCGAGCTTCTCGGGGCTCCTCATTTTATCTTTCTCCAGCTTCCACTTCCTAGGAATTCATTCATCGCAACTTTTGCACAAGGAAGGGCCACCACGTAGGTAGGAAACCTGGTCTTGGTGTCTTGTCGCGCACCGAATCTTTGTGGAACCTTCTGGGCGCCTGATTTGTTCTCGCCCCAGCATGCTCTTCTCCCACCTTTGAAGCGCCACCAAAGGTTGGGCCCTAGCGCCAACCAAGAGGGGAAGGAGAGGTGCATAGCGGCGTGGTCTGCTGCTGTTGAGAGCTGAGAGCTGGAGCCATGGCCCGCACTTTCCAAGGTGGATCATCTTGGCCAGCTCCATCTTGGGCATCTCAACTCTTGCCATTTCCCGTCGCTCCAGGGAGTGACCTGGCGTGCTTGAGGGGGGTCGATGGGCGGTTACTTGCTCTTCTCTAGGAGGGGACAATCCGTATTGTTTTATCGTCCATTAATATTTGAAACAAAAACTGGAAGTAGGAGGGAAAGCCTCACTCTTCCTCCAGTGCCTCTGCAGCAGCCCTGAGAGGGGCACGCGCCTTGCATTGTTGGTGTTTGAGACTCGTCCTAAAGGCAGAGGCAGGGAAGCCAGCGCTGAAGAGGTGTCCCAAAGAAACTGGACGTCTGAACAGTCACTGCTTGCCCCAACCTCTTTCAGGAAGGTTTCAGTTCTGTGCCACAATGCAGCCAATCCGGTTCCCATCCTGTTTCTCCACCCCTTCGCGGAGAATCCGAAAAGAAAATATGGGTTCCTGAGAGACCGCGGGGACTCAGCCCCCGTCCTCCGCCCCCTCCCCAGCCCGAGCCGCCACGTCTGGCTGCGGAGTGGCACGGCTGGCCGGGGGTGGGGCTCCGGCACCGCCCCGGCCCGGGATTCGCGAAGTCACGAGTTTCCGCAAGCTCGCGGGGGCACCTTCGCCCACCGACACGCCCTTTCTGCGGAGGCCGCCCCCAGCGACCCTCCGCGGAGCGCCAGCTCCTCGTTCGCTATGAGGCCGAACTGCTCCAGGCCTTGCCATCATTCCCAACTTTACAGACTCGCTCAGTCCGCGCCCATACTCCCATCCTCATCCCACCGTGAGAGGAGCCCAGCCGGCCCAGGGGCCGAATCGCCCCGCGGGCGCGGCTGGCCAAGACGC